>NW_020955721.1:294342-469235 GCF_003031625.1 Empidonax traillii
TTTTTTCTTTCTTTTTTTTTAAAGAAAAATCTGGCTGGAGAAGGGATATAATTCACACACCTCTGCTTTGAGACTGTAACTACTGGGAGATGTGATTAATTTTGAGTGGCTGAAAAATTCAGTTATTTGGGGAAATACTGATTTCAGCAAGGGATGTGTCAATGACTTCAGGATATCAACAAGTTCCAACCTCACCAAGTTCACCATGTGCCATCCAAGCCTGCAAGGACAAGGCTCTTCCACCAACCCAGACTTGTTCCGATGCTGGGAAAGTTGTGCTAAGACTGTAAAATCCAGGGGAAAGGGAAGGTCGCCATGGATGGTTGCAATATTTCCTCCTGCCTTCAGCTCTCAGCCCTTGCCACTATAAAAGTGTCATTCACCACTAGAATTTCATGCTTATTTAATATCTGTTAGTCACTGTTAAACTGCCAACAGCTAGCTAAATTCACACTAATGTTCTTTTAAATATGCAGCAGTCCTACCATCTACAATCATTATGGAATTAAACTGCAGAATTAAACTCTCAGGTCAAATACCTTAACATATATCTAAAACAGCATTAATTAGCATGTCCAAGGATTTTTTTGGAAGCCCTTGAAGTGAGCAATTACAGCAATTGGTGAATATCCTTTGAAGGGTGGATTGTATGCAGCTTAGCAAGTTAGAACTTCTATTAATTTATTTTGAACTAATTCTGACCCTGCTTCTGTCTGCTAACAGCAAGCCAATTTTCAAAGGCCAAATATACTGGTGTACAAAGTAAGCCAAGTTTTCCAGAGAATAGAGAGCAGCAAGCCAGCTCTCAAAGGGATGGGGCTGGTTCGGTGTCAAAGATTAATAGAGAAACAAAAGAATCACAATATAGGTGGTATCTTGACCTGTTACACAGAAAAACAATTTTATAGCAAATTTTATATGGTTTGTCTATGGAACAATCCAGGTCCATGTTAGAAAATAGCACAGACATTTTAAGAAGTTCTTGTCACACCAGTAACAGAGAGGATTTGTTTCAAACTAAGCAGTTTCCAAGCAAGTAGCAAGCAGGATAACATACCCATTTGCAATTGTGCCATTGCAGGAGAATCATGAGCAGACTTTTAAACAACAGACAGGTTGTAGGAGTTGAAAAGTTTTTCTGACTTGACTCCAAGGAAAGACCAGTTGTATTTAAACCATTCCAGGCATGTTTATGAAATCTTGTCTTTAAGATCTCAAATGACTGGAGACCCCTCAGTTTCCCCAGGTAAGATAATTTGATGCGCAGCTGACTGCATATTAAAAATCATTCCTAAGATCTACCCCAAATTCCTTTATTACTGTGTGGTATGCATGCATCACAGTCTTCTGGAAGGCATAATGCATTACACATTAGCATTTTCATTTGGGCTGCCTTTCTCCTTATTATGAATAGGTCTGTCAGGTCCATCTTCCCTCCTAATGGTTCCAGGATGGTAAGATTAAAGCCGGAGTATGCTCCAACTCTTTTATTTGCAGCATTTTGTCTAGTCAAATTCTAATTGTAGGACTCCCTTTTGTAAGTACTGTGATACACTTCCTATCACCATTGTTTCAAAAACACTGGCCCTTTCAGAAGTGTAAGTAGGAGGGGGTCAGAAAAGGAAATGTCCAACATTTAAATCAATTGCAGTAACTGGGTGCCAAGACATTGGGCAATGAACTTAGCATATCAGACGAGCACATGGATCTCTCTCAGTCTGAACTGACAGGTCAATAATAGTCCAGAAAAGTAATTTTAACTAAAAGATAGAAAGGATCAAATAGAACAATTCTGCACATGATTATACTTCTGGTACTACACAAAGTCTGACTACAAATCAAAAATCGCAGAGTGAGGATAAAGCTAGGATCTATAAAGAGTTATTTTTCTATGTGATGAGATTAACAGTGTTCTCCAAAATTCTCCCTTCTCAAATCAGTGGATTTGATGTTTCCTCGAGATAATTGCAAAGTAGTGATACAGGAAAGGCATAGCAGCTTGTAATTCTTACCTAGCATCCAAGAAATACACTATTTATTTGAACCACCAGAAAGAAGATTCGGGTGCCTTCTGGAGGACCTTGGTAAAAGTATCTGTTCAATGTGTCTCTGAGAAAACCAAAATTCCTGGTGCTATGAAAAAGAGATTGGACAACTATGTGAAGAATAAAAAATATAGGAAATGATAAGAGATAATGCTGAAAAAAAAATCCAAAGGAGATGTTAAACCTTTTACTTCAGGATTTACATGCTCATAGTTATTGGTGATAAGGAACAAACCTGATGAGGAGGAACACAAATTTACCTTCTCATGCAAGGCAAAGTTTTGTCACTAAGTGTCTAGTGCTGACTGGTTTTTTAAGGTAGCATATTGAACAGGATGAGCCACGTACCGGTCCAATATGAGAACTAGTATGTTCCTAAAAAACAGAGATATCACAATAATTTTAAATTCACCCTCAGTGTAACAGCTTTTCCCTTTTCACCATCATATCTGGCACAAAAACATTTATGAGCACTGGTCGCTGCTAACCTCATTCACTAACTTATTCTTTTTACCATCTGAGTTCGAAAGAGTCAGTTGCAGTACTTTAGCACTAGACTTCTGACTTTAGCTTTTCAATTACAGTATTCAACTTCCACTACACCTGTGTGCTCCCCAAACATGGGAAGATTTTCCTGGCTGTGTGACTGACCCCGCGAGGCTCTGTGTGTAGTCTCACAGAAAAAAGGAGTGCTTCTGCCTCTAGCACTTCTAGTGTAAGCCCCTGAACTGTCCTACAATTACAGCAACTACTATTTCTGTGAATCCTTGAGCTTTGTCTAGCTTGTGGCCTAAAGCACCTTTTTCTTCTGTCAGTGAACTTTGAATTTCTCTTAGCATCCAGTAAATGGTTTTGGGAAGTCAACCCTTATCTTTGCTCCATAACCAAGTCAGGAGCCAGATGTAGCCTGCCCTCTTGCTTGGCAGCTTCCTCAGACTCAAGGGGATCACTCTTACTGATGAATTCATGGTTGAGTGTCTAATAGGAAAGTATCAGTTGAAGAGGTTTTTTTCATTAAATGATTAAATATTCTTTTTAAAGTGACACTGAGTTACTAAAATGTTGATATTTCAAGCCTTATGAATGCCTTTGACGGGCAGCAAGTCCACATGAGTTACTGACTCCTGCAGGACAGGGCAGAGTCTTTTTGAAAGAGTACAGAAGAATCCTTGTATTGGCTAACAAATTCATTCTCCCCTTTGTATGACTGGTAAAATCAAGAGGAAATATGTTATGAAATACTTGAAAAAGAGTAGGTGTGTTTTAAAGCATAAATAAATCTCTACCTTTGCAGTCTCTCAGCAGATTGCAGCAGGCAGCTAAAAGGTTTGTATCGCTACTGGTGGGCTGTTGGTAATGGGCTTGAAAACTTTAAATGTTAGTCCAAAACTAAGGCTTATTAGCCAGAGTAAAAGCAGCTGTGATGCCATGACCCACAGTTTTTAAGGAAACAAAACAATTAGCATAGTTATAAATAACTGTTTTTGAAGACCATAAGTCATACATTTCTGTTTTTCCTTTGTGTTCCTCATAAATAAACTATCCCTTTAATTGTGTTAAGAGAAAAGACACATTAGATATATGATAGTGACAAGTAATGGCCTCTTGTAAAAATATTGGAGTTTGGGGGTTTTACACTCCTAGTATAATAAAGAACATCGTAGGATTTTTTTAAGAAGTACAACAACATCTGAGAGAAGGGCATCAGTTACCATTGACATTTGAATCTCTCAGTCAATTATGTGCAGACATAATTCATAGGAACAGCTACACTGTCTTCTTCTGATGCTGCCAGGAGCAAAGAAGAGCTCAAAGAGCAGGGAAGCTCAGTCTCTGGTCCCCCAAAGCCAGGGCTTGTGCCTTCAGAACAGCAGGAATGGCAGCACGTAGGGGCAGGGAGTAAGGTAGAACCAATCAGAGAGGAAAAAGGTGATGGCACTTATCTGCTCGAGAGGTCAGACCTTTGCTGTCTTTCCCAACTGCTCTCACTCACTGGAACTTCTCTGTTCTTGTACTTTTCTTGTGTTATTTAGTTAGACCTGCTACATCAGCTGAAGTGCTTATCTAAACGAAGGCTATTATGCTTTCTGTCACACTATTCTTTATCTGAAGCTCCCACCAAAATCACAATGTTATTCTGGAGAAAGCAGGAGGTCTAATAAATAGAACAAATATCTGAAGGCAGTAATATCATATATGAACAGATACTTTCAGAAAAGGAATGCAGATTCAAAACTTAAATAAACTAGCAAGAAATACTGTGACCTCTTCTCTTGCCTCCTGAGTCACAACAAGGGTGTCGTAGTGGTGGAAGGGTGGTGCAATAGGCCAGAGGAAGCTCTTTTCCACCAGTAATAAAAGGAAGGATACTGAAAGGATTACTGAAACTGGAATTAAAGAGTTCCCAACCTGTTTCCCAGCATTACTGAGAAGGGGATGGAATAACACCAAGTTTCTGGATGATAGAAAATATTCTTTTGGCTCTTTGGGCTCGTTGACAGAGAGAATGAGGGACTCTTGAGCAGGTAATAAAAAAAGTCCAGAGAACTTTCCAACGTGATCTGGTAGCAAAACTATGTGTCTCACCTAACCTGTAGATGAAACTTCTGCTGTGGAAGAACTACAGCCATGATCCAAGCAGCAGATATTGATCGCTTTTTCCTGTCTTGACTGGGCAACATCTACAGATGCCAGCATGGTGTGTGTCAGGGATGCTTTTGTCGGTCCCAAAAGGTGACGAAACCAAAGTGAATGACAAAATTTGTAACATTCCTGCTGCTTGAAAGCCACCAGGGTAGAGAGGTTAATTTTAAAAATCTGTCACAGAGCTTACAAGTTGCTAGATGAGGGACTTGGCTACAAACTCCATTTTTCATTAATGGAAATAATTAAGCTATCTACTCTAGTACTAGCCAGCCTTCCACTCCTGTCTTCTGGACAAAGGCATAATAGGGTCTAACTTTGAACATGGGGAGACCAAGCTGAAAACTATAATAATTTTCATCTCTGCCAGAGATTTCTGGTCTGAATTTGAATAGATAATCTGGATGTGTATCAGAATAACAGACAGGGTGGTAAATGTCTCTGGCCTCCAACCCAAGCCTGGTCATAGATCCTTGACAAAAAATATTTGGGCCGAATGCACTTTGCTCAAGTGGGTGTCTCCCACTAGCATCCCATCCCATTTCAATGTAACCGCTAAAACCCTTGCATACATGAGGTGCAGCCGTGGGAGGACTCAGACATAGATGCATGTTGCTTCTTAAGGGCTATTCAGATGTGCCTGAGGTGCTATTGAACCCCTCATGGCCTTTCACGAGGGAGGTGACAAGTTCTATGGCAGCCCAGGAATGTCCCAGCAGCTTTGTAATCTGTAATCTGTCCCTCCTACACTCTCCCCCAGACTCTCACATGGAAGCAGCAATAACAGTAGGGACAGTGGCAGATCCTGCTTGGTTTGCTGTTGGTCTGAGAGCAGACAATGCTTGTCTGTTCTTATTACACCCTTTGCCATAGGTTGTGGAACACAGATGTGAAGTTACTGCTGGAAATGTTCATCCAGAAACTATAATGGCTGTTGCACTGCATAAGAGAGCTCTGTTATTGCCTTGGCCTTCAGTATAGATAATCTCAACAGCTGGGGAGCATCCTCCCATGCTGGCATGCTGCACTGTTTTTAACTCCATCTCCCTGGCATTCTTTCAACTGCACTGTGAGCAAGAGAGATGGTGTAGCAGAGATGTGGTTCAAAGAAGAGGTTTTCTGATTCAGTGCCTCTCCCTCTGCCTTTGTCTGCTGTTATCACACTGTGATTGAGTTACAGCAGTGCAAAGGAGGTTGTGGGAACGGCTCTGTCCCCTGGCCACAGAGACAGAAATGTCCCCTCAACCAGAGCTACAGAAGTGATATAAGTCAGCAAAGGAGCCCTCCACCTTTACAAGCCCAGACAGACTCTTCAGAAGCTGTTATACATGACACGCCACTAGTCCCAGCCTTCTTGCCTTTGTGATACTACTGCAGCAAGTTTTGTCTTTTCCTCCTAATCTGGTTTCCCACATGCCACTTCTGTATGTGGCATGGCTTAAAGTGGCCCTCAATCTGCTAGTGAACATGTTAAAACATATTAAAGCAGCCTGATTTTCAAGGAAGAGGTTTTACTGAGGCCTGTCACTATTGGTATTCCCCAAGGTTCAATACTGAGCCCGGTGTTATTTAATTTATTCATCAGTGCCTTGGAAAAAGAGAGAGAGTGTCTCCTTTGCAAGTTTCTAATGATACAAGGCCAGGAGGAGGGACTGATCCCCCAAAGGGCTGTGCAGCTCTTCAGAAGGATCTTAGCAACCTGGAGAGATGGACAGAGAGAAACAATCTGAAATTCAACAAAGGCAAAATTCAGTCCTGCTCTTGGGGAAGAACTACCCCATGCACCAGTACAGGCTAGGTGCTGACCTGCTGGAAAGAAGCTCTGTGAAGAAGAACCTGGGTGTTCTGGTGAATGACAAGCTGTCCATGAGCCATCAGGGTGTCCTTGTGGCCAAGAAGGCCACAAGGTGGATTGGGGCAGCACTGGAGTAGGTGTACCTCAGGGTGTATTGGGAAGAACATTTCCAGTAGGTTGTGGGAGATGATCCTGCTCCTCTACTCAGCCCTGGTGCAGCCTTATCTGGAGTGTCGTGTCCAGTTCTGGGCTCCTCAGGACAGGAGAGACATGGAGCTCCTGGAGTGGGTCCAGCAGAGGGCTACATAGATGATAAGGGGACTGGTGCACCTCTCTTATGAGGAAAGTCTGAGAGAGCTGGGCCTGTTTGGCTTCAAGAAGAGACAACTGAGAGGGGACCTCATCAATATACATAGATATCTGAAGGGAGGGTGTCAAGAGGAGGGAGCCAGGCTCTTCTCAATGGTGCCAAGCAATACGACAAGAAGCAACAGGCAGAAACTCATACCTAGGAAGTTCCACCTGGATATGAGGTGTGAGTGACCGAGCACTGGAACAGATTGTTTAGAGGGATTGTGGAGTCTCCCTCACTGGAGACAATCAAGAACTGTCTGGAGGCAATCCGGTACCATGTGCTCTAGGATGACTCTGCTTGAGCAGGGAGGTTGGACCACGTAACCCACTGTGGCCCTGTCCAACCTTACCTATTATGTGATTCTGTGATTTGTGGATAAAACATGTTAATTGCTTTGACATTGTTACTATGTCAGGAGAGATGAAAAGGAAGAGTAAAGGCTAGCCTGAAAATCATAGGACCACTTCAGCAGAGTGTAACCAGTCTAAATTTCATTATGCTCACAACATCAGAGGCATGTCTTCTGGATTCTACAGAATATCTGAGTCTACGGGCTGTAGGTTCAAGTGGCACCATGTCTACCAATGCTGAAAGAAGATAAAGACTTTGTATCTGATACAGCCTTGGTGCTGTACTGTGTGAGTGTAAAAAAAAAGAAACAAACATCAAACTAACAAAAAGAAATAGCACTATACAAACACAAGCAACTTAGAAACACAGTTGTTTGGTTTTTTTTTCTTTGACACGTGTTCTCCATTGGCTCTCTCATGGCTTCTTCACCATCTTTATCATGTCAGTCTTGCCTTAGACTTTCAATTACAGCACTATGGCCTTACAAACTAGAGAAAGGGCTTTCCTCTCAGCCTACAGCTTCCCATGCTAGGATTGCTCTTTTAAGACTCTCTTAAGAAGACAAGCAAATAAAAGTAAAAAGAGAAGAGAAGACAGGAGAGGACAGGACAGGACAGGACAGGGGAGAGAAAAGCAAAAGGGATACAAGTCCTTTAAGTACTCCCCATAAAACCTATCTTCTGAGACCTGTACACATTACCAAGTGAAACTTCTCACAATGAACTTTGATGTATTGAAAAGAGGGAAAAAAGAAAAGAGGAAAAGGAATTTTAAAAAAACCTGTGGCGTAATCCCCAAGAGAAGACCATGTCCAAGAGTGACATTCTTGAGGCTAATCTTCCCATATGTCCTCTCTTACAAGCATGGTAAGAAATAATTGCAACCATTCCTGCTCAAGTCACATATGCTGGCAAAAATTATTTCACCAAAAGAGCATTCTTTTGTACAACTCCCTGAGCGCCTGCGCAAGGCTTCAAGGCTCTTTTTCATTCTCTCTCCCTCTCTCTCCAACATTCCTGTTGTCGAGAGTGTGGCATTCAAGCACGGAGCAAGTTGCACTTTTGGGTATAGTGAGTAAAGGTGACTCTCACTGTTACTGTAAATTAACCTGTCAACACTAGCCTGAGAGCTGCGGCCAATAAAAATAATGGGCCTGCGAGTGAAGAGCTGTTGACATAGCATTTCAGAAAGACAAGTTCAGTAGTTGGGGGCTGCAAGGGCACAAAACGTTTTTGTTTTGGGGCTTTTTCCCAAGTTTGCTTGGAAAATACAGAAAAGTGGGGAGCATTTAGCATCATTTCCAGACTGCTAGTGCACCAGGGATGGTGTGGATAGCCTGAGGATTTTCACCTCTGGAGGCCACCTGAGATTGTGGACTTAGTTTGCATATCTCTATTGCATGAGAAAATCAGTAGCTAGGGTGCTTAATGTGCTGCTAAATCATTTTTAGCCATGATACTCCTTAAAGTAGGCTGATGATTGAAAATTGAGCTCCCAATGTTCTCAACCATTGCAAAATCATCACATACATTCATATTCTCTCCTTTGGGAGAGGCACTCATATATCCCTGTATGAAAAGCACTGACATCTCCCTTTTCTCTTAAACTCGCCTTTGCTGCAGGATCAGAAGTACAGGGAAACTGCAAGTGGCAGAGCACAAGCACTTCTTCGTTCAGAGTGGTTTTTGAGTAGCCATTGGTCTTCAAAGTTGTTTTTATTCCAGCAAGTTGAGTTGTAACTACTGTGATTTTATAAGTATTGTTTCCAGTACTCAGGAACAACTCCTGCTGTGCTCCTCACCATTTTCAATCACACCAGTACATGCAGAGCTTGTCCCACCAGCCGGATCAGGGCAGTCCCTTAACCAAAGGGAGCAAGTACAAAGGAGACTGTAAGCAAGCTGTGTGGTGGAGTGTGGGAGGGAAAAGAATAATTCCCTCTGCCCTGGTGGTTGGGACAGAAATTGCCTGTGGAGTGACTGGGATTCAGTTCAGTCATTCTTGCTGCTCTGGTGTTCCTCTGAGTCCTCCTGACGCACGGCTGCGTGGTTAGAGCACTGATACCCAGTATCAGTCCCTGCCTCAGCTGGAGGTGATGTGAAATATTGGATAAGGCAAGAAATCTTACATGAATGGGATGACAGCTCCACCCAGTATCTGCGTTATTGTGTGTCATAGCTGTGGGTCCCCAGGCCAAGAGTGCCTCTCTTACTGTGTTTATGTGGTGCCTGCCACAGGGACACCAATGTCACTGGCGGCTGTATGGGAGTCCAAAAAAATAAGCAGATAGATGGATGCTCACATACTACTTACCCTTTTTATCTTTTAACAACAGCTGCTACTAAGCTCAGCTTTATCACTCTCTGAACAACTGCTTGGTATGAGATAGTGCTCTCCTTCTTTTTGTTGCCCTTGGTTTTCTCCAACAAATTTTGGCAGACTCACCACCATAGACAGAAGTACAGACTGTTCCATAGGCCAGAAACATCTTTCACAACTCATTAAGGTTTTACAACTGCTTGACTGCAAAAGAGTTGCCTGATACTCTCACAGAGCTCTACACCGGTGAGGTGTCATCTGTTGCAGATAAAAAAGTCTGCATGATTTTCCTCTCAAAGAACCTGCTAGCTCACTCTTCATACAGTTCTAATCCTTGCCTCTGTTAATTTTTAGTATAGATTCCTAAAAAATTATTTCAAATTTTATGTTTGACTCAGAGCTATTTAAACTGATTTTTTTCAGAACCCTTATTTGATTTTTAAGGACTTTATAACATAAAGAGGTTTGGAAAATAAAGACTGGGTTTACCAGACTACTTTAAAAATCTTGAGAACATATGCCCTGAGCCTACATCCTTAATCAAGAAAGTTCATTTGTTGCAGTATTTACCAAGGAGATAAAACTTCAACACTCCTCCTTGAGACTACTGCAGAGAGCAACATACTTGAATTTGGGCCCTTTACTTCTTAGGAGCTTGTCTCAACACTCAGAAAAGGTGGTCTGGAGTGTAGCTCACCCAGTATTTCTGACTGAAGCTCCATCTCAAATGATAGAAAGTAATTTATTACCCACTCAGACAAATACTGTAGACACCAAAATATAAGAATGGGTTGCAAGGAAGGGATGTGCAACCATCTCTTCTTCTCTGCATTGTGAAAGTCGCTAAGTTGCCCCACGAATAAAGCCTTTCAAAATTCAATGTTTCCTCCTGAAAATGTTGAAATGAACAAGTTGGGCATTTCCAGAACTCTATTTGTTTGTTAGTTTTTGCTTCAGCCAAAATTAGTTGTCCTGCTTGACCCAGTGTCACAAGCCCGAACTTTTTTGGGTGAATGTTTGATTTATTGGGGAAAAAAGAACAATAGCAAAGTCCTGGTCTGTGGCAGTTCCTTCTAAGCCAGGTCAAACAGCTGGGGAGCAGAGCCCATACTCCATCCTGCCTGGGCATAGCGGGCAGCCTCTGACTGGCAGCAGGAGGTTAGCTACTTGTGTGGCACCATGTGGCATTTATTTTTAACAAAAAAAAAAAAATAACCAAAGCAAAAACAGATGATAGAGAGTAGTCGTTGCTGAGATACTACAAATAAGTAAACAATCCTTGGGCTTTGTGCTGTTGTTATTTTTCTTTAAATGAGGATTGTGGGTGGGAGGCCCTGGCGCCTCTTCAGTGCACCCAACCTAGAGAAAGAGCTCTCCCCTACCCTGACCGATTTGAAGAAGAGACAGGAGTGGTACCTCCTGAGCAACACAGCCCACAGCTGGGGAATAGTGCTCTACTTTGAAGGTTTCTGTTGCTGACATCAGAATAAAATATGAAAACTCCTTCTCTTCCCCTGGATCAAATGGTACTGTTCTGCTCCCACAAGAAGCTTCTGTCAGGGACTTGGCAGGCTTCCCAAAGTTGAGTGGTTGAGTGACAAGGAACAGAGAAGGGCACTGTACCAGGGCTAGTCATGATTTTTTAGCCTATTATTAGGTATTAAAAACTATAGAGAAGATGTCCTCACAGGCACAAATCATCTCAATTGAAAGCTGATGGCAGAGTGCATAAAATCTCATCTTGAGGACAAGCCAAACTGTTCCACATCAGTCCCAGGGTTTTGGGACACACTTGCAAAATATTTTCCTGCACTCTTCAAACATTATGTTTTTCCACTATGAGGTGTGTTCAACAAAATATAAAGGTACCAGTGGTAAGAAGGTACAGGAGTTTTCCCTGGAAACATCTGCAGGCTACAACTTCTATATTTAGGTATTCTGTTACATCAAGAAGTCTCATCCTACTTTTTCAGCCAACTGCATTTACACTTACATATGGGTTTAAGAATTCTGCTTTCCCTGGACCTCTATGTCTATTTCTTTGCACAAAACTGGCCCCACTACTGGGAAAGAAAAATGATATGGTTACTTGAGATTCCAGCTAGACACTGAATTAACTGTTCTTCTCCATGATATAAACCCAGCCTCACGGGAGCTCACAAAAGAAGAGGGCAGCATTTCTTTTCATGCCTCCTGTACACTGGGGCACTGCTACTTCTTGTGTGTCTTGTTGCACATATAGTCCTGACGTTTTATGGATTTTTTACAAACTATCAATAATGCTGTTTACGCTCCTGTGGTGAAGAGACAGAGTATTTTGGGTCCAGTTTAGAAGAGGAACTGCACTGTGTAAGGACCGCTTTCCTTGCCAAACGTGAGTTCGAATGTAAAGGTCTGTAGCTGCTCCTTTGGCATCCTGCATTGCCCATGTGGTTTGCTTCCCCTTCCTGATAGTTCAATAAAACCTGTTGCTATTGCTGCCACTTATCCCTTTCCTAATAAGTAAATGTACAAAAAGTACTAGCTGCAAATATTAATGAATGTACCTTTCTGGTCAAGGGAAAAGCAAGAACAATGTGGGCTGACCAGACCAGCCGGCTGCTCACAGTCAGCTGCTGCCAAACCAGGGACAAGGGAGGAAAACTGAAGTGCCCACCAAATGCGTCACTCTGGGTGCCAGCTCAAAGGGCACGTGGTTTCCCACAGAATTATGTTTCCAAGCTGGTGTCCAGAGAGGAGTAAAGTTTCTTCCTTGGAAAACTCTGTCTCCAGTGGATTCTCAAGTGCCTACTAGAGTTGCGTTCCCCCAGCAGCATTTCTCTCTGCTGGGGTTATTCAACAGGCTTGTGTGATTTCATGAAGCTTGCAGGAGTATCATTAACACTTTGGTGATCCCCACCAACTCTAGCTCAGCAATCGCCAGCTGGTTTGAAAGATATCAAGGGATGAATATGAATACATGCATAGCATACTAAGTGGTATGTTGGGAGCCTTATTTCCTAGAAAATCTAGCTAGTAAGTAAAGCAAAGTCACCAGTAATGGCAGTAGTGTCAGCAGTCCCCTTACCTGTCATGCTGCTAAAGGCACCCACAGACTTTACTTACTGTTCCCAACAGCCTCCCTTGGGACTACCCCTCCCTTGCACACAGCCCATGACCCCATTTCAGTTCAGCCTGGAGTGGTCAGTCCCTGCTCCAGAAGTGCCACAGCAATGCTGGTCTCCAGCCCTACCTCCTGGATGGACTAGACCTATGCCGTACTTAGCTTGTCTCCTGGACGTATGCAGCAGCTTATCTCCAGTCCTGTTCCTGGATCTGGATGGACTTTGGATCCATGCAGTAGGCGGCTAGATCCATCTCCTCTTGCTTCTGACAGAAGCATCTGACCCTGGTTTGTCACTTGCCATGTCAGGGTCTCTTATGGGGGGCTTTTACAGCCTCCAGATCTGCCCACAATGATCAGACACTGTGGAACAGCGCCCTATTGGTGAGGACATGACCTGTGATGGGGTCCCCTTCATCTCTCCACTTGTCCCCCTTTGGGAGCAGACTCTCTGCACACTGATGTTACCTACCAAACAAAACCAGCACATGGTAGAGCTCTGAAAGTTATTGAAAGACTTGCATTAAATAGGCACTACAAAACATGCCTAAGAGATATATCAAGAGACTGAGGTGTACAGAAGTCCATCTACAGGTCAAACAAACCATCAAGATGATAAAATTACTGTACCTGTAATTTTATAGCAGATAAAGGAGCCTGACCATCTGTGGCCAAGAGAAAGGGCTCCTTCCATTCTGTCTAAGCAGACTTCTAATGAATCAGACAGCACCTCTTCATGTCTAATGTGGAGTATCTAGCCAGCTAAGAGTAGATTTCTAAATATCACTTCTTGGAAACGTAAAACCTTATGAAGCACATTTGTACTACCTTTCAGTAGATAATCTGGGGTTTACAGAATTTGGACTAATGTCACAAGCTTTTGAGGGGAGGAGAGAGAGAGCAAAAATGAACTATGATATCTCTGCTTTTCAAGGATTTACCACTTAATGGGTTAAAAAGTACAAATATTTGAGATGACCTTATCCAAAAAGTTGATATTCCTTGGGGCATCTCCCCTGGTGAGGAACCACTGAAACAAATTGATTTATGTGGTGGGTGAGAGTCTTTAATGCCAGGATTTCTTATGAAAAATGTTTAATAGTTGACATGTAAAGTCACAAATCTGTATTTAGACAAGTCTTATCAAACTAATTCATAAACAATGTTTTTTAGCAGAAAAACTTCATTCCTGAGGACAATGGAGCTGTCAAGATCCACAAGTGTGGACCTTGTGCCTGACTGGCAGGTGTTCTGCAACAGCCAGCCTTTAGCTGCAACATGTGCTTGTCAATGACTGAAAGAAGACTCAGATATCAAAATTCTCATCTTTTCAGGAGAAAAATGTAGAAACATAGTGAACCATTAATCCTCCATCCACTTGAAGCTCAGAATTAAAAACATAAGAGAAAATTTCTCTCAAAAAAAGGGAGAAGGAGAAAAATGCAGAAATCTTCTTCTGTTCTTGGGTTTGGTTTTTTTTACAAGTTGATGAGCTCTTCAAAACGTGACAGGATGAGCACAGTAAAAGAAGCCAGCAAATGGCTCTTGGGTTATGCTTCACAATATCACAAACACATCCTGCCTTTCTCTTCAAAGAAGAATTGATGCTGCTATTACCTGTAGATGATGAAGAAAAATCCATTCATTTGTGGGTTTAACTGCAAACCTGGGAAAAAAGGTTAAAAAAAGTGTCATATTCCTTACTTGACATAATAAAAAAATAATAAAAGTCAGCTCAAGCACGCAGCTTGTACTTACGAACATTTGTATCCAACTAGCCAGACACTTTGAGGGATATATATCTGATGGATATAGTCCTTTATTCAATTTTCTTTTAGTAATCTCAAGCTGTAAAAATTCAATTATCTCCTTCATGCAACAGGACTATAATGGAGTCCCAACACTCTAGTGAAAAAACAGCTGAAACCATTTCCTAATGTGTGAGCACACTGTTCTCCTCCCACCTTGTGTAGTGTTGAATGATTAGCTTGAAGTACCTCTGGTTTATGCTGCAAAAACATCATTACTCTTGCTCAACACAAATCAGTGCTTTGCTGTGATTTTTTTTCTCTTTTTCTAGCCAGAGCAAACCAGTGGTGGCTTAAACCAGGCTCTCTGTCCTAAAGAGGGCTAGAGTATGGTGGGCCCTTTCAAACCAAGAAGTCACGAACGTTATTTTAATTTGTGAAACTTTCAATTCCAGTGCTTCTTCAGTTGTTTTTTATGTGTGTTTGACTGTCATCTGTGTAACATGCAAGCACCATACCTTCCAGTACTGCTTTAAGTAACCCATAGTCTTGAGGCTGGGACTCTATACATTCAGCTGGAGTTCCAAGTTCAGGTCTAAGACCTACCACTAGAGAAGGAGGGAATATGATGATTGCTTTCAAATGTACATGCTCAAACAAACACCCAGAGTAGCCAAACACGAATGCTTTAGCTTTCACAGTTTGCAGGCTTAAAGACCTCTGATCAGGAAAGCATCTATGGATATGTTTAATTAAAAACACATGCAAATAATAGGGACATGAATTATAATAACTTCATTGCAACTTAATTGAAAATACACTTAAGTATTTCCAGTTGGAGGCCTAAAAGAACAAGAACGCAGTTCTCCAAAATATAGGATGTTTCATTGTGTGGAATTTTAAAGGACTTCATGTGCTGCATATGCTGGCAGTATTTACCCTGAAAAGCAGCTGCTTCTAAGGTGGAACATTTTGTGTGCTAAGAGAACAAACAGTGACACTGCAACAGCTACAGATGATGAGGATATCACGCCCAAATAAAGCCACTATAGGAAAACAGACAACCAGAACATAATTTCTCAGCTTGAAATTCAGAAGAGACACTAACTGTTACAAAAAGCTTTATTGGAGCTCTGACAATGAGCATGGAGGTCTGGAGCCCTTAGCTTCATGCTGGGACACTGATTCATTCCTCACTTGCAGGGAAGAATGACTTCTTCGTTAATGAATTACTGGGAGAGTGTTATTCCCTGTACAGCATTTAGTCTCCCTGCAAGGTGTCCTATCCCAAAAGCCATGCCTAGCTTGCAAAAGTGTCACAGCCCGGCTATCATGGACGTAGGGAAAAATCTGCCTAGCAGTTAGAAAATGTCATACAAAGTTTTATCACTGTTTTTTGCTGTTGTTGTTGCCTTCCACTTAGGACACCTAATCCTTTGCACTTATTTCTAAAAGCCATTCTGTGCCATCACTTCTTCAACAGTGCTTAAAAATTGATAGCATCATATGTTTCACAACTATGTGCTTAGCCTTACACATAGCATCTGTCTCCTCTGCTTTCAACAGCACACGTAGCAGCTGCACAGAAATACAGCCCGATGCCTGTGAGAGGTTCTTGGGAATGCAAGGGGCACCAACAGGATGCCTTCCTGCACACACAAGCTGCAGCACTTTAAGTTGTTGTAGGAGGGTAAAACATACAGATACAGCTCCATCAAGCAGAGCAGTATTTTTGGTAGTGTGGCTCTTTCCCGCATGTCTAGGATAAAATGATGTCAGCTCCCTTTATACTGCTCAGCTATATATACAGTAAATGCTGTACCAGACCATTCACGTTCTTTCTTTAAATTGACTTTGCTAACTCTCACCATATTGCAGTCAAAAAAAAATTACGTGTCTCAGGCTCAAAACAGCCTACTTGCATGATCACAACACAAATTTGTTCTGGAACATATATGCCAAACAGTGTCAGTCTAGAAATGTGGGGGAAAAAATCTGTTAACAACATTTAATGTTAAGAAGAACCTCATTTCTTCTCAGTTTTGTCTCAGTTGTTTTTCTTCTACTGCTGCTTGATGCCCTCTTTGAGGAGTGATATAAAAGACTTTTTAAAAGGACATTGGCAGCAGATTAGTCTATGATGTGAATTAATCCCAGTCTGTGTTCTTGAAACATTCGGCATGTCATAGTTTACAAGGCAGCTATGCAGTAATCCTACAAAAGATGGCTGAAATTATAATTCCACATAATACACATACAAATAGACATAAAAGGCAACAAAGAAACATACTCCAATTACACTGGTAAGAGGACAAGAAAAGAGCTGGACCACCATGATGTGTAAAAGTAATGACACCACTTGATCACACAGGAGAAAGCAAAATATTAAATCTTTGCATTGGCCTTCAATACAAATATTTAATGCAATCAGACAATTAGCACAACCTACATCACAACTCTGTTCTCAGTCTAAGAGGACAGACTGAGACAGGATAGAGAATATTTAGAAAAGCTAGCTGTTTAGTTGTGTTGTTTTCCAAATCAGGTCCCTGATTAATTTTATCCCGAGGTGTTTAAAAAATTAGCCAAAACTACCTTAAAGGGTCACAGAATTCAGATGGACAAACACAGGATGAACATTCATGCCACCCAGTGAGGATCAATCATCTCAAAGTAAGGCATCATTAACAACCTCCACTGCACATTCATTGGAGACAAATATCTTCTCTAGAAGGTAATTTCCTCATCCTAAAATGGTTCCTAAAATGACTCACTTGAGGCACCCACCTCTCCCAAAATTACAAGGGGATCCTTGATAACTACTTTAAACTGGACATTTTGAAATTGGACAGCATCTAGTGCTCCAGCATCTCACATCATGTAACCCGAAATGCCTCTACCTCTTTAGGAAATTGAGAAGTTATAGGATTGTAGGGAAATCATTTTTTCTTTAAATAGGAAAAATACTAGAATGAAGAATAAAATAAACTATTTGTGAGTCACTGTAAGGTAATGAGGAAAGGAGCAGAGTCAATTTGGATTTGTCAAAGCCTCTGTATTTCAAGCCTTCCAGTAGCCATGGCTACTGGGTACAGGCTGCTGTAAGACAGGTTTTCTCAGTCCGTTCTGGTATTTCATAATACCTCTATAGTAAGAGGCTGAGAACTATATTTCCCACATGCTCTGACCAAGGAATAATTTGTGAATGGATAGAAGTGGCAGCTGGATGTTCAGGGAGCCCTTTTGGTACCCAGTGGCTCCCTGATGCCCCTTTGAGCAGTCTTGTCTGTCACTGCAGTGCCACACGTCAGAGATTAGGGGAAAAGAGAGCAGTGACCAGCTGGAGGGAGGACAGTGCTAGTGCTGCTGCTGTAACACCTCCTCTCAAACAGCCTCAGATTAGGCAGACAGCTCTATTTCACCCTCTCCCTGGCCTTTGGTTACAGAAACTTAACTGGCTGTTTGGCTGCATGAGAGACAGGTCAGGCACTGCAGTGGGTGGGGCAAGGTCTCTGAGAGTTGAAACAAGGAGCGAGAAAAGTGATGCTTCAGCCAGGGATGTGTACAAGTAGCGTCACAGGAAAAACTTCCTTATACAACAAGCATACTATCTCTTATTCACACCTTTCCTGAGCAGCAATTTGCAGGGAATGCCCGTGATTGTTCTCTTCTTATTAGTGTTTTGATGTGGTACCTGTTGAAGCCAGCTCTGAGCAACTGTGCCTCTGGTCCTGACCCATCATTACTGGCTGGTCAGGTGCATGAGGTACAGACCACTATGTACATCTGCTGTGGGAAGCACCCCCAGGGGCAGGTCCTGAAGGGTGTACCAGGCTACAAGGCTCTCCCCACCCAGCTCCACACAGGACTGCAGGCACTCAGGGAATTTTTCTCGTGGAAATCCAGATTCTTTGGAAATTTACATTCTTTGGGTCTCCAGTAGTCTCTATGTCAGTCCTATGTAGCCACCTTACAAGCAGATGTTTTCACTCAGCTATCCAAATTACTTATAAAGACATTTGGTTGAAATCAAACACATATGGACAAATATCTGTTTTAACATACCATCACATTGTTACTAGTCTTATTTAGAAAAATGTATTACCTGAATAAACTGGTTGTCTGATCCCTGAAGTATTTGCAGCACAATGATTGTAACTGACATTTTCTCAGACTGTCTGTCTTTTATTTCTGTTCTATTGTGCTCCTGTGCCTCAGGCCTCCTTGTGAGGAGCACTTCTCTGCTGTGCAGCAGAGCACAACACACGAAACCCAGTGCAAGGGTGTACCCAGCATGGTGTGCTTTCAGAACAGTAGGGCAATCCTATGCAGCCTCCTCTGAATAGATGTGGAAGCACTAATTTACAGAATCACGAGGAACTGTGAAAACAATTACTTTCAAATATGCATTATTGGTATTGAATTGTCATATGGACATGAGTTCTGGACCTGTCAGCTTCCATGGGTTGAAGTCTCTGCTCTCAAGGTCTCTGTAACTAAAGTACTTCACACCTGCCCCCCACTCAGACAACTTAGCTTGGGTATTTCCATTCCAACTAGGTGGATGTTCCTTGAACTTCTGGATGTAGAAGCAGTGATGAGTAAAGAACTGAAAGCAGAAGAATATGCTGGCTAACATACACACAGCTTTAGAACAAACACTACTAGTTAACTAAGGCAACATCTCCTAGACTCAGCTGTTCTGCTGGTTCCTGCACAGCAGCCATTGAGCACTAGAAGGCAATTCAGAACTGAGTATGTTCTGAAAACTTTTTTATGATGTATAGCACCTAGCATGGTCGGGTGCTGGTCCATTTTAGGCTCAGAGGCACAAGTGCAATGAAAATAGTGGATCAGTTACCTCAGATTGGGGGGGGCTAGCCTGCCATTTACTGAAGCAAGTGATGTCATCTTCACTGACTCTATCTGTCTTCCAGAGAGGCAAAATACAGCTGATCAGAAACTTTTTAGGTTACGCAGGGGTTTTCAGCTCCACCCTCCAATATAACTTTTTCTCCTCTTCCAGCTGCCTCATGAAAGCAAAACCAAACCAATAACAGGAATGACAACAATGGCAACATGCAGAATTGTAATCTGGTCTTTAATCACCAGGTAAGATGTATTGGGCTGGACATAGGACTTGCCCATGGACAAGGTGTGATGAACCAGGTTGCTAGGTGTTGCAGCATACCATCTGCAGGAAACAAAACAAGCTTTTCTCGCTTTCATAGCTCTCAGATGCAGTGGAATGCATGAGCATCCCTCTAACTTTAGGTTAAGGTTTTCCTTATTGATAGTGAGAATGAAATAGAAATAATTAGTTTTACAAAAATACCTAAAACGAATACACGCTACAGTACTGTGCTACACAGAGTTCTTGGTGCTCTCACAGAGGACACACCTAACGATGACTAATACTGTCATGGCTGTCTTAAAATTGCTCTGATGGCTTTGTTTGATGCTCTTATTTCCAGCACTAACTTTGGAACTTAAATCACCTTTCTGCTCTTTTTGCCTGTGCTTTCCAGTTTCTTGTATTTTCAGTCATATTTTGTCCGAGCGTGCTGCTGTGCAGTTTGCAAGGTGCCAGAAGGAAACACTTGAAGTACAGCAGAAGCAACCTGCTTCCAGATTGTTCTGTGTTTTGATTTCATTTTTCAGATTTTCTGTAGACCACATAATTTTGCCACAAGGTGAAACAGATGTAATAAATTTTCAGCACTTGCCTTTATGAAGGGATTTCACTCTCGTAAATTCAGTGTAGTGTCAAGTCAAAGATTCCCTGGAGAAAACAGGGCATAGAATACAGTTAAAAACATGAATGGCACACATTGACCTATGCCTATACCTCCAGCACTCATCTGAATGTATGACACCTTGAACTTCAAAGAATAGATTATTAAAACAGATACAAGAATGTAGAGGGGAGAAGGCAGTGAAATACAGCTTTCACTTCTGCAGTTTTTAGGTACAGAGCCAGTAGTGTTTTCCCACATGATTATAGAAACAAGGAAGTTTTTGTAAACTTAAAGGTGGTGGAGAAGCACAGTTACATCTCATTATAGTGAAGAATGAGGAGGATAACTTTTTATGTTAGATGTGATTTTTTTTCCTAGCAGAAATGGAGCTTCTCTTTTTCTTCCCCAGAAAGTGGTCAAGTTAAAAAATAAATATATGAACAAATGTAGATGTGTGTATAATTTTATACAAAAGATATATATATATAATATTTCTAATATATCTTATGTACACTTTATGTATAAATTTCTACGTTAGCACCTTGCCATCACTGGAGAGGTACTCTACACTTTTTCATTCCACCTAAAACCTCACAGCAGCCTCTCCTGTACTTTGATGGAGAAATCTAGACCTTACAGCAACAACGCATGTTTGTATCCCACAAGCTGTGTTTCCTGTCCGCTTGAACCTCTGGTGAAAGCTGCAGATTTTCCTCTAAAATGACTATATCTTGTCAGTTTTGCCATTATTGAAAGTACTGCAGAACTCCAGTTTAAACAGAGATTAATAATAGTTTTTAAATTTTTTTTTTCCAGTTCTCATAGGGAAGCAGCAGTGTGACTGGATTGCTGGCAGAGGACTTCAGAAATAAAATGCTGTAAAGATAATAGAGAAATGGCAAGTAAAACTGACATAATGTGATCGGCACCAGCGATACAGGACATTGCACCAGTGAGACAAAAGATCCTTTAAAACTGTATTTTAAGCCTCTAAGGTTGATTTAACAGAAACAAAGTTTGCTGTGGCACAGAGAGCACTCTTTCTCCATGGAGGCAGCAGAAAGCAGTCGGTGGGTCCCATCCAAGCTGCTGGGGGGAAAGAAGGGACAGGAAAAAAACGCAGAATCAATGTATTTTCTGAAATGCTGTCTCTTTCCCCTTCTGGTCTTTTGTTAGTTTGTGAAGTTTAACCCCAGCAGAAGACAACGATTTAGAAGGGCTGCACCAAGTATGGTGTTGCCAGTCCCTGAGATAAGCCCTGGGAAGCTGTCCTGGGATCGTGCCACAGTGAACAGCCTGAGAACAGAAAGAGCTGCCTGAGCATCCCCCAGTCACACTGCTACCAGTCTGCAGCTAGCTACCCTCTGACTCCTATGAGTCCTCTAGACATTAGTGTCTGTGGGTTTTTCTTGTAATAAATTGTAGCAATAGGTCAAGAGTAATTCAAAAATATGGGGAAATACAGTGTTCCTCCCCCAGCAGTATTCTGCACATCACTTCTTGCATTCCAGTACAATAATGCTTAGAAACAAAGTCTTTAGTTGATGGGGAATTCAATAATGAATTCTGGCCAAAAAAAAAAAAAAAAAAAAAAAAAAAAAAAAAAAAAAAAAAAACCAACGAAATCTACCCACCCTACTGAAATACAGTGGGTAAGGTAAATGGAATACCCGTCTCCCATCTTTCTAATGCCCTTGGTAGAGATCTCTCTCTATCTCCTTTTCACCTTGAGGCAAAGATTGTCCCACAGCCATACCAGGTTGATCACCTCTCGCAGACCACATCAGTGCAGGGCAGTAGCCCAGGTTTCTCTTGGCAGGCCTGTCTGTAGTCCTTGCAAGTCCAGTTTGTTTAGGCTACTTTGGGAGCATCACTCCATTACTCAGTGTCCCAGCCTCCCTGAGGGGTAGAAGAGCTGAGGAACGCACCGTTGCCCCGTATGTCACCTCCCACTGCAAGGTCCTTCTTACCATTACCCACATTAGCATTCAGTGCATTTCAAGAGACCCCAGAAATGGGGAGCTCTGCAGCAACCTTGAGCAGAATGTCTTGAAGTATGGAAATGAAGTCTTTGCTACAAGAATACTCTTCTGTTAAACTCCCAAAGCACAAGTGCAACTATGAAAAACTACCTCTTTTTTTATTTCTCTACTGCTAATGAAGCTCTGCATGATAGCACTTGTTCTTTTCATCAATAGAGGGAATAGACAGCTTTTTCCTCCCTAAAACCTCTGGCTGTGGGGTTGTAGTTACTTTGCTGACTAACATTATAGCAATCCTTAACACCACAGTCTAAGGATAGTTGCTGAAGTCTCAATCAAAGCTGAAATTATTATTTCCTGCACCATGGCAAGTCTTTCATTCCTGGCTTGGCCATCAGCTGTACTGTTACGATGATCACGAGGATTACAAAGCCAGAAGTAAAACCAGTGGAGGGAACCCCGTATTTATAAAAGCTGCTAGGTTTGCTCAGCCCTTAACAGCATAGCTCATGGAGCATGATCTAATTTCTCCATTACGGCAGCAGTGATATTTAAAAGCACTTGGTGGCTGTATTTTCAGCCTATAGAGAAAAAAAAAAAAAAAAAAAAAGTACTGCTTTGATTTCCAGCAACTCTCTATGCTTCCAGAGTAAAGAAGAACTTTGTCCTTGCCTTTATCCACTAGAACTATGCAGTATCCTGAGTTGAGTCATACTAAGATGAGCTCTGGAAAAGAGGAATGGGAGAAAGAATGAGCCACATGTTGCAGCTGTACAGATACACTTAGGCATCACTAGAAGACCCATGGGTGTCTCTCACCATGAGTAATACATAAAAATCCATGTCAAACCAATGAGCAGATTCTGAAGCCAGACAGCCATGGATCACTGCCAGCCTGCAGACCATCAGGAACCATTGTCATCAAGTTCCTAACTCAAAACCTCATTCTACTGAGGTAGTTTCATAAGCCAGCTCCAGACAACAAGTAGTCAAACTTGATTTGTAAATCAGTGAAATAGGAAAAATGTTAGCTTCCTTGGTATTCATAGCTTTTGCATTCTTTATTTTTCAATCCCAGAATTCTGAAGACAGAAACTCTGTGGGACTATCCTCATTAAACAAAACCACCAGCAGGTCTCCCCATGCAGCCAAAAGAGCAGAGTTCAAAAGAGATTCCATCCTTAATTACAGCTGAATATTTTGCACATACTTATCTGTGAGACAAAGAAACAGATCTACATTCCTCCAAAAAAATTGAGTATTTCAGTGCCTTGATGCTTATGTACAAATGCAATTGTAACCTTATGCTTTTATACTTCTTCTTATCTATCGTATCTTTTTCAGTTTCCTAAGCATTGAAAATACAATCTTTTGGTCACAATTTGTTTTCTTTATTGCAAGCCAAATACCGTCTGAAATATGAGAGATCTGAAGCCCATCCAAACTTCTTCTGACACTGTTTTTCCAAACATGGCCCAAACTCTGCCGTGACTCAAGTGAAATTTAAGACATACTGACGCTGAACAAAAAACGAGTCATCATCCAGCAGTTTGCATAATGTGACTATACACGAGATAGATATGAAATTAGATAGTGCAGTGATTGGCAAAGAAGATAAAACCATAGCCAAAGTTTCAAGCAACTGACAAAGACCATCAGAGTTTTGTAATGGAGACTAACCATGTGTTTCTCAGTGATGTCAAAGATGAAAGAAATTATGATTTTCAGCTGTCAGTAGTGCAAGCCATTTCACAAACTTATTTTAACCAGGAAAAGGACCCAAACATGTGCCAAATAATCCCATGAAAAGTTTCCCACGTAGTCTGTACATTTTTATGTGCATCTCTCAGAAGTACAACATAATATTATCAGACAGATTGAAATTGCGTTTGCCGCAGAATATCAGACTCTGTAAATACACTGCATGTTTGGCCCAGTCAACCAAAGATAAGGTTTTATTCTGAAGATTTTTCCATCATAGACAGTCAGCAAATCTGATGACCTACAGCTTGAAGATGGGAATAGGAGGGGAAAACTCAAACCAAAGGTAAAAAAAAATAAAATTCTTTAACTATGGAAGGGGAAAACACTGAAGTTACATGTCAAATCAACTTTTTGCATACTAATGTTGTTGATTCTTATTAACATACGTTGCTAATGCTTTCTTCATCTTCATTAAATATTCGCTTGTTTTCTCCCATAAAGTCTCAGTAGCACTCTTACATATTGGTATCGTCTTTGTCTTGATAGTCCTAAAATGACTCCATCTCTGTAGCAAGCCTCTCCCACTCTAAATTATCCACTGTTAACAGCAATACAAACAACTCCTAAGCTTCAAATAGTTCAGAAAAATTGGAAGAGCATCCATAGCTCCATCCTGCAGTGGGAAGAACTGCGGCACAGAGAGATAAAATCATCTGTCCTTGGCAGGAAGCCACTTACAGAATACTTGCTTTTTGTTCATCTTTTTTAACCCAGCCTTTATAATTCAGACACTTTTTAGATATCTTTTCCTTCTTTTTCTTGCTGGCATTTTGTCTGATTGGGTTTTTTTAATCTTTGTCTTGATAATTGAGGTGCCTGTATATTTAATACTTCTTACAACAGGCTACTGCATAGGAGAAATTTCATGGTTGCATAAAGTGTCCAGTGAAACATCCAGCACGACCAAGACTAAACATACTTTACTTTTGTCCCTCTTTTCTCTCTCCTTTGGATCCATTTATCCCATTTTGCGCTAAACTTCTAACTCTCCCCCACATTCCCTGCTGCCGCCTTCCTATTTTCTTTCTGTCTCTCTCTCCTCTTTTCCCACCAGCTGGACATAAAGGGACCAGGATTTGAAATACCAAACAATAGCTTTTCAGATCTTGGTATGTTTCCTAAGGACTTCACAGGACTGAAGTCTATGGGAGGGGGAGTAGCCTTTAAAAAAATAAGTAGATGTTCCTAATCATTGCCAGGAGATGCACTAAGGGGAGCCTACAAGGACTCAGTCACAAAAAGGGAGTGGTATTTTCCTTGCCATGAGCCCAGTATTGAGCTAGCCAGCGCTCTGAGTCACTGGGGGGAGCTTTGCTGGGAGAAGTCATGCAGGATGTTCAGTCCAAGAAATGAATCTTAGAACAGCCATTGCCCTATTTTGGAGAATATCAAGTGTCAACACAGAGTTTCAGGAAGGTTGTTCATGGTAATCTTCTCGTTATGGTGAAAAAGCGTCAGCTATGCTGCAGTAGAACAGTCCTCCTTAACAGTTTCTCCCTGGTATCCCTCTGATGTTAACATGGTCACTGTGACCCAGTCATCTACTCAGTACAGATTGGTGGCATATGTTCAGAATGTCCCTACATTCTTTTAAATAGCTCAAGAAATATTTTCCTAATCTCTATGAGTTTTGGAGATCCAAATGAGAGTTAAGTCAGCCCCTGTCCACACAGTCATTTCCCAGCTCACTCCAGTTGCTCTTATTTGTAACGCTGGCATTGTTTAATAATTTCCATTGAAATTACCTAATAAACAAAGATCAGTAAAACTGAAACACCTCGAGGTGTTCCTCTGCATCCTGCAGCCTGTAACATAGTTGGAAGCTTGGGGGAAAAAAATCTTGTTCTCAGAATCCTTCCTTCAACAGACATAGAAAGGAAGAAAGAGGATTATAGAAAATGTTGAGAGGGCTTTTAGCAAACTGGAACAAAAACTAAGAAACAAATTATGTTTTCTAGTCTCAGATGTCTATAATGGATTTCAAATCAAGCATTAACCGTGGTGTATTTGTGTTGGAATAGATGTTCCACAGATATTTGAGGCAGGTCCTTTGTTGCAAGAAATGTGGAAAATAAGATGCAGCTTCCCAAAGACTCCTTTGATTTGTATTTGTGTATCTTGTATTGAAAATGGAATAATTTGGTGGAGTCTCCCTTTGTCACTTTGTCATTTAAAATGTGATGTGCAAAGAAAGTCACAGAAGAGTGACATAAGAGTGACATGGACCAGCTTATCATCAATTGCTTTACATATATATTCTTCATCACAAGCACTGCTGAAACCTTACATTAACTAATCTATGTGATATAATGAGAAACCAGTGTATATAACCCAGGACATCTCTTCATATGCCTCTCCAATCGTGGTAAGCCTTTCTGTTTCTGAAATCCATGAGTGGGCTTTTATCTTGTGGTATGCAATGTATAAAAATTAAGAGTAGGGAGACTATACGCTTGGTCATACAAAGGGAAAAATATGAAAAAAATTCTAAATATCAAACACGATGCTGATGAGTTCATTGCTAATCTTACTTTATTTCTAGATCAGGTAACAATTTTTTTTTAAGTTTGTCACCAGATCTGCCACAGCTTTGGGCAAAACAGGAGTTTTCTCCATGTTTCTGATGCTCCTCCCTAAAAATGAACTTTACAAACCTAAACTACCCTAAGATGAACTGATATAACTCACAGGTGAGAGCCCAGACAGCACCAGCCTATGATGAGTGACCAGTTCCCCAGTACCAAGTCCATGCCTGAGGCATGCCCAAAATCCTTGCTCTGACTGTGGGGGCAGCCAAAACAAGACTCAGAGATACAGCCTCCTTCCCTCCCTCTTGCCCTCAGTCCCAAGGAAAGAAAAGCCAGATGTATTTGCTGGAGACAACTCCAGCATTTTCCAACATAGATAAGGTCTGATGAGCTGACAGACCAGGACAACAAGGAAAGGGAGATGACTCTGTACACTGAATTCCCTCTCATCAATGATAATGTAAAAGAAACCATAAAACCAGCCTTACAATCACATGGTGGTAGGGGAGGAAGACTCTGTGATCACTTGAAATTTAGGCTCACAGGGAGTGGTACTTTCCAAACAATTCATACAGATGTGCCCAGGTGTGTCTTTGACTGCAGGCATACAAAATTAATGCGACTTTCTCAGAATCTTAATAGGAGGACCAGCAAGCAACCAAGCTGATCTGACAACATGTAGATGTACCAGATAATATGGCCCTGAAAAGAGAAGAAGGCAGCATTTGAAAACTTTCTGTTTAGAGAGCATTGTGTCCCTTTGAAATACCTCAAAGACAGCCTTGTGCAGGGTTTACAATTAGTGAGGGAAAAAGAGGACTGTGGGGAAAAAAAAAAAAAAAGAAAGGAAATTAGGAAATGCAAGGAGAACATGAAGAGCATTTTAAGAGTCTGAAAGCAACTCCTCCTGCCCCCCCCCCCAAAGACAGTGGGCAAAAAGGGAGCTAAAAATAGGCAGCATGACACAGGGCTCTCCAAAAGAGAGAGGGAAGGACACTGTGTTCTGAAAATTGGTGTGACCAACCATAAACAAATGTGCCAAGACTCTTGTACATTTTGCTGGCAGTTGCTCAAGGCTGGCACATAATCCATACCAGGGAAGGTATCACCAAGTAGTCAATGCCCTCCGCTAAAGCATGGTTTGTCACTACAAGTTCCTGGGAGATGAGAGGCAGATGGCTCATCATCCAGTGACAAAAAATGATAAAGCAAAGACCTTCCTAAACTCTTCCTTATCACCAGAGAACTTACATAAGCAAATTTTTACGTACTTGTCTAGCCCCATATCAAAAATAGTTGGCTTTTCTTTACCTACTTACAGTAAGTTTATAGCTGTTTGTTCTCATGCTTACATTGGTATTTAGTTTCATTCTAAATTAGCTTTAGTTAGCTTATTTTCTTCTTCCATGTGTGCACAGAGAGTAATTATATCCTCCCACTAAGATAACACACCAAGCTCTGATACTTTCTTATTGTAGGTCAGATCTTTTACTTTGCGATCACTCTCCTTTTCCACCTGTGCATCTACTCTGGTCTAACCTAGTTACTCTTGAATTAAGGTAAACACCTTTATTCAACATTCTGATATTCAACTGTATTGACATGCTTCTCTTTTTATTTATCACTGGCAGTTTTCATAAGCTTATTCCTGTTTTCTATTCCAAACTCACGAAACAAACATATTAAATGACACCAGTGTCAAGACAGGGTCTCAAGATACCTCCTTGCAGCCTGACAGTTTTCTTTTCAGCACAGAATGTTGTCCCATCCCTTTTATGTGCAACTCAGCTTTCTCATACTAATCTCCATCATCTCCAATCTGACAGTTTCTCAGGTGGTACAATATAAAATATTTCACTAGAGACCAGAAATATTAAAACTGTCCGCTCAGAGGAGTGTTTGAGTCACCAGCCTGGAGGTATTTAGAAGACATGTAGGTGGGGTACTTAGGGACATGGTAGACTTGGCAACACTGGGTTAACATTGGACTCAATGATCTTAGTGGTCTTTTTCAAATAAAATGATTCTATGATTTCACTATATTTCCCGAAGTTAGAAGATCACTTAGTTCTCTCAAAGAGAAATTTTATGTCAATATGGAAAATAGTAGTGCTTTGTCATGTTTTCTATTTACCTCCCTTTCTTTAAGTATTCTGGATGTTGGTGGTAAGCTGTACTAAAAATCCTTGCTGATAGAGCTACACTTCTCCAACTGGTCTCGGGTGAAGATTGTCCAGTGCCCTGACTTGAGTACATGGAGAGGGCTTGGACACTACATGTTCCTCACTGTCCCTTCCAATCCAAGAAGCAGGAGACAAATTCAAACAAACACAAGGAAGTTGTTCTTCAATCAAGCTGCCAGTAACCTCTGAGACGTCATGGATATTTAAAGTTCAAAACAGATGAGGGGGTACATGACTGAGTTAATGAAAGTGGAAGCAACTGAAGGGCAATACTCACACCCCTTCCCATACTTACTCTGGGTATATGAGTCCCTGGGCCACAAACTGCTGGAGGCTTGGAAACTAATACTGTATTGGGAAGCATAGTGAGGTGGATTTTCAGGCAAACCCAGTGAACTGACTCATATATTTATGTACTATAACATATCTTACTTGTAGAGCTTATCTGAGTCTTGTTTCCACAACACTCATTCTGAGATACTCCCATTCAGTTTCCCACTTTTTACCTCACAGCCAACATCATCATTATTGAAAGGTGAGGCAAAGTGTTTCTTTAGCTTTTACATGATATTCAGATTATTTTAAAACATTATAATATCCTTAGGACACAGTAGATACATTTTCTATTTTTATTTTGTGTTGCTTGATTTACCTGCTGTTAGCAATTGTAATTTCTTTTGTTAAGAGCTTGACTTCTGGAAATTCTCACTTTGTCCCTACATTTTCTATGATCCAGGTAATTCTTGATAAGTCCTTTTTCCATTCCTTGTAGCCTTCAAGTTCCATTGTTTTAGTTTGATACAGCAATTTGTTAGGCCACAGCTGGACCCTTTTCTGCAAGTTCTTCCTTGCCAAAGATGAAATAGATTTTACACATTGGAGGTAAATTTTACACCTTTTACAGCTAGAGATAGATATTACACCTTTGATCTGAGGAATTCCAGCCTTTTGCTGCCTCTCAGTTCTTCGTGTTCTCTAAGCAATGAAAGTAAGGACACCAGCTCAGGAGAGAATGGAAAGTAAATTCTCTCATTTGAAGCCCCTTCCAAGCATCTAAGGTACTTACCTTCAAGAATTGCAGCCATCTAGTGGGCAAATACCAGAAACATTCACTAGTCAGTAAAAATGCAATTGTTCACTGAGTGGACTGGTATTTCATGGCTAAACCAGGCAATATGAAAAAACGTGTCCCAAAAGTATTTTATCATAAGCCTATATTACAGCAGAGTTGCCCTGGCCTCCCCACTAAGACGTCAAGAATGAGTATGCCTTGCTACCACACACCATGATGCCACAAGGAGTCACTTGGGCATACAGATACATTCTTTTGCATTTCCAATACCACAAAAAAGCTATGACCTTACTAATGCTGCCATACTCTGAGAGTGATAAAAAATACATAACCAGAATGGTTTCCACAGAGGGTCGTACCACTGACTCACTTGCAGGCTTGACAAGTGAGTGTGGATGCAGAGTTATGTGTGTCAAGGCCTTATCCTACAGCAGTGATTCCCAACCTGTGCTACACCTTCCTGACTGATGTATTGATCACTCTGTCAAGCTGCTGATTATCTCTGGTGCAAACGCTTGCCATCGCAGTAGGAAACTACATAGACAATTACCATTTTTGCAAGCTCAATTAGCCCAGTCAGCTAGGTAGTGGCAATCCAACAGCACCCACCGTTTGAAGTGTGGGAATTATGGAAGGTAAATGGATCAGCTGGTATGCATTTGGTGGAAGAGAGGAAAAGAAAGAAAGAAAGGAATGCATAAATCTCTTGAGCTGTCCAGAGACAGCTGTGGAGGCAGAAGTGGTTGCTATTGCGGCTGTATGTGGTAATTACCTCTTTTAGCAAGAGTTGTGATAATATCCACATACTCTATGACCACCAACTGCTCTGCTAAAGATTTTTTTATGCAGATATCAGTCACGATTTGTACACCATGTAAAATAAAGTATTCCCTTGAGACTGACATTCATTATTTTTTCAAATGGCCACATTATCATAGAGTGTATAACTCCCAAAATGCTCATGTCACAAAAATGTGCATTTGGCAACATAATGCCAGCCTTTCCCTGCCAAAATTCATCTTTTAAAATAAAGATAGTTTAGTGCAAGACATGACTATTCCATTTTGTTAGCTAGGAGCTCACCAAAACTTTGATGATGTACCACATATACATGCACCTAAGTACACTGCAGGAATGACTTGTTGGAATCGTAGGCACTTCCAGATTTTTTTAAAGTATTGCCACAAAACATAATTGAATTCCAGACATTATTACCAAAATAAAAGCAATATGCCTATAAAAGAATTTGCTGAAAAGTGAACCCTAACAATCCAGCTGATATACTAAGCAGGTATAATACAAAACCCTAGATTTTCCACACTCTGCACACATACCATGGGTGCTTTCAGGTGTCATCATTGTCATTGTATGCCTGCATTTTTCCTGGCTATTAGGAATAAAAAATTGTAAATAGCATTTTTCTAGTGAGACTCAGTTATTGTTCTTCCTTGAGAGCACTGTTATGAAGCTGGGTACAAAGAGAACAGACATGATAGGAGAGGATCAGACCAACATGGATGAGAAAGGAAGTTAAGAACATTCAGTCACTGAAGCTCCTCTTTCTGTACCTTCAGTGTTTCCCCTCCCTTTCTCTTCATTCAGCTCTCATTTCCCCCTGTCTGAGTGTCTGAACTGATGCACAGAATTTTCTCTATTTTCTGCTCCTCCATATCCCAGCAAAGTATCATTGCCAAATACTCACAACTGCCTCTGCTTTTTCTGGAGCAGCAGGTATTTGTCTCCAGAACCTGAAGCACAACTGTTCACAAGGGTATCTCTGGTGTTTCATATTTTATGATCAGGGCAGTTTCTATTAAAAGGCAGAAACAGCTCTGCACCACTAACCTGCAGAGCAAAACCATGAGCATGAAGCAGCAGCCAACAGTACCCCGGGAGCAGGGAGATAGGTACCAGAGGAAATGCCATGCCCTGTGCAGACTTCCATAGTGCTTAGCACAGCTTCTGAAGCTCCTGGAAAAAACCACCATTTGGACAGTAGTGTAACTACCTGGCTGATTTAGCACCAGAGCTAAGTAAACTGTTTGTAGCCAACAGCATAACAAATCCAGCCATTTTTCCTATTCATAAATTATGTTTAAGCTCTGCATTTTATTTTTTTTTTTACTTGCAAGGAGTTCACTGTAATGCTTTACTGAGAAACATGCTATTTGTGTTATACCTTAGTCATAGGATATAATTTCTATCACCAGAAACTGAAACCCTACATCAACAGACAGTATAACTGAAACAGTCATTTCTAGTTGGATCTTTGAGCAAAGACAGACTTACTTACATACACATACAGAAAACAGCAGCCAATGTTTGCTTGTGTGCATGGCCTGGGGCAGCAGTTTTCAGTATTGAAACCGAATGGTACACAAGAGATAGGAAAACAGATGTGCCATGAAGTTCCCAGCATGAGCAGAGCATCCTCAGTTACATATTCTAGTGATCAATTCACCCCAGGGGGCTGACATCAAACTGCTGTTGGATTTATTTCACATTCCAGAACAGCAGCAATAATCCTAAATTACGTAGGTCTACACTGGACTTTAGTGCCTGGCAGTCATCTGTCAGCTGAAGTCTTGCTATGCATGTACTCAGTCCCTGCAATATTTTAGCATGTTGCCTTTTGGAAGGATTAGGGTACTGGACATCCCCTGAGAAAGCATAGGAAATACATACTGGTCTTGTGGTTAATTTAACAAAGCTCTTGATGTCATTATTATTTAGGGGAAATGTAGTCAAACACTTACTGAGTAGCCAAAATTTAAATAAATTCCCATGTTCTTAAGTGGTCATTTGAGTGTTTGACATAAAATGCACATCTCTCTTTAAGACATGGCATACACAAATGAACTTACACACCACTGTGGGTTTTAACATGCTGAAACAATTTGCAACTCTGCTTTAAAGTTATTGGCTTCCAAAACAAATGATGATAAGTACAGCGAGATCTGGAACAAATTAATATATATTTCCAAATAACCTGTGGGTTTCTTCAGGGCTGCCCGTAGTACTTAATGGGCAGCCAGAGCTTCCCATAACAACAACAAAATATAAAAGAAGAAAAAACACTATGAATATTGATAAGGTGCAAAGTCAGGCACTTAAAATTTAGGAAGTATAAAACTATCAGTCCCCACATGATGTTAATTTGAGAAACTTGTATCCATTTATTCTGATACAAACCTGATATTCAACTTTTCTCCACAGGATTCCTCTGTGTCTAGGACAGACTGGGAAACCAGGAAGCAAGAGCAAGGTGCTGCTTTCCAAGTAGGACAGCTGGCTGTCAGCAAATGCCATGACAATGCCAGCTTTTCTGCTGGAGAAATAGAGAGGAACCCAGAGGGGATATCACAACTGACCAGCATGCTTATGTTTGTGCAGAGACATTGAGTGATGAGGAAACATTTATTTCCCACCTTTCCCAGGGGGCCCTTAGGAGCATATATAACCCAATTGCGTTGAATAGAAGGGGAAGTTTCACCCTGCTGCCTCCTTCCCTTTCCTCTAACCCCACAGCTGGGTTTGTTGCCCAAGTTGAAGGACAGACAGACACATGTCTGCAGCTACTGGTCCCTTGAAAAAGAAGGCTAATCAGGAACAGATGGCCAGAATTGTTCCAGGAGTGCCTACATTTCCTTGGTCATCATCTTTCTCTCTTAGGGATCTGCGAGGAAGTACTGAGCTGATTGAGCTGCCTGTGCCCCAAGTTGCAGAACTGTGATGAGAAAGGAGCTGCTCTCAGCTAGGCACTTCCCAGGAGCAGGCGTAGAGGCACATGTATGTATGTGCAGGGCATGTAACACCCTGCAGAAATCCTCAAACAACTTATAAATGAGCTACTGCAGGGAGGGAGAATTAATCCTGCAAGGGAGGTTTAGATTGGATATTAGGAAAAATTTCTTCATGGAAAGGCTAGTCAAGTACTGGTACAGGCTGCCCAGAGAAGTGTTTGAGTCACCATCCCTGGAGGTATTTAGAAGATATGTAGATGTGGCACTTGGGGACATGGTTTAGTGACAGACTTGGCAGTTCTGGGTTAATGGTTTGACTCAATGATCTTAGAGGTCTTTCTTTTCCAATCTAAATGATTCTGTGTTTCTATGATTAATGCCATATTGCACCCAGGCTTATGAGCTCTGTTTCTTAACCTTATGACTCTTTCTCACATAGAGAATAACTGTGTTATTCTCTATGTGACTGTTTTATATTGGTCCTTTTTATTATAGCAATTTAAAATGGAGAGAAAAGACTCTAGAATTTGCACCCATTTTATTCTCCTTCTTTTTTTTCTTCTTTACAGAGGAATAAAAAAACACCCAAAAACCCCAAAGACCATCTCTTCCATTAAGCTTGTCAGTTTTGTACTTGGGCACTACAATAGTTCACTTTAACAGCTCCAATATTTTTTTATAGGAGGTAACTGGAAGTTCAGAGACACTGAGTGACCTCTCCATGCAGGAGTAAACAAAAGCCTTTATTTCCAGCTTCCTCTTCTAACAGCAAACCTGCTCTCCCACCCGCCTTACAGTTTACCAAAATATATCCCTTCTCTTTAAAATGTTTACTCCAAAGTGCAACGTGTCTCAGATTCCTGCAAAGCTCAGAGTAACAATACAACAGATTCCAGATCTGTCAACATAGCTCTACCTCAATGTTGCTGCTGTAGATAAGATTTGAATTAAGGTACCACAGGCTGAGGAAACACCTATATGAGGTACCCAGCCACCTGAAAAAGAGGCAACAGTGAGCTACGGGTGACAAACTGGCATATGGATTTGGGAAGATGCAAGGACTAGCTGACTAGCTTTAAAGTTATAACCTAGGGAGTGAAGCTTAAAAAAACTTTTAAAATTACCCCATACCTAAAAGGTCAAAGCATTTCTTTCAAAGTCAGTTAAAGAGTCTCACTCAAAAACAATACAGTTGTTTATGATTCCAATTTTCCTCAGGCTTCATATTCCTAAGTATTTATCCGACTTTAGTAATTCTTAATGTAAAGCCTCAGCAGTGTAGGCAAGACGCTGTTTTGGAAATGGTGGTGGAATGGGTCCAGGGCAGGGTGGACATAAAATTATGGGGCTTTAATACATGTGGAAGAACCAGAACAGCCTTTCTTGCACTACGAGAAGAGTGGTTTAAGGAATTTGATTCTGCTCACACTCTGGTTCCAGGAAAACATTTTTTTAAATCTTAAAGATTTCTGACTCTTGGAAGGGTATCCTTAAAGGGGACACACAGAGTAGTTCCCCATCTTGAAGAGGGTATTACCTAAGCAGGACTTCAGGGCACAGGTTTTAATCCCTCACTGGGTTGAATGTCCTGGCCTTTTACTAAAAGTGGCAGCCAAGTATTTGAGGCATTCACTGTCCCCCTGCAGGGATAGTGTTGCCAGTTCCTGGGCTCCTCCAGGGGGACACAGGGAAGCTCAGTTACTCCAGCTTCTCACGTGGCAGGTGATGGGAGGCTCTGCCTCTTAGGGCAAGAGCTCACCAAAGCCAAATCTGCAAAACCAACAATATCATAAAGTGCTTCTGAGTACTGCATTTTGGTCAGATTTTTGGTTTTGGGTTGTGGAGGGGTTTGGTTTTTTTTCTTTTACAACCAAAGGAATCTGTTTTGTCCTCCCCCATGATGCACTTTGGTTCTAGTTTTGAACACCAGCCTGTGTACCCAAGTGTCATTCTAAATGATTCCTTTGCAGACTACTCCCACCTTTACAAGATCCTCAGAGGGATGTGAATGTGGGACTCAGCACTCAACTGGGGCAGCCCTCTAAGTCCCAGTCAACCCCCTGACTCATTATGGGAATGCTTTGGAAAAGAGTAATTCATGGTAGACTGTTTGAAGAGAGGGAGAGATGTACCGGCTGATCTCCTTAACACAGCTGTTTGCTGCACTTGTCCAGCAGTAGCCCCAAGTAAGATCAGTGGCTTTCCTAAGGACTGATAATGTCTGTGACATCTACTTAACACCCACCTGGAGGCCAAGCCCTACTTTCTGAAAGCCATTTATGGATAACTTCAAAGAGTGCTGGTTACTGGTATGTAATCTGTCTGCTGTCTTTTCTCCATGCTTCAGTCTGTGCAGTGTTTAGACTAAAAATGTGTTAGGAGCTCTGTGTTGGTTTAGCCAATCCTTTCAGTGCACCTGCAAACTGCATTGTTTTAGCATGTCTCAACTTCCTGTTATAATTCAGGATTAAATTAGTTGATTCACTTCACAAAAACTGCAAACTTCAACAACTTTTGCTTGTTGTGGATATGACTTGCCCTAGTGCACCATCACTACTGTACTGCAAAGTATCATGTGGAAAAGCAGGAAGGAACTTAGACTCAAAGGTAGACTCCTAGACTCTTTGCTGACACCATAAGGAAGAATGTGGTGTCCTCTGGTTGGCAGAAAGCACAAAGTTAGTCCATTTCCTTTGTCAAATCAGTTTTTAGTCCTTCTGCTGCCCCAGGAAACACAGGTTTCCAGGATCACTGGAAACTGCTTGTTGAATCATCACAGATCTACAAATGCATGGCTGCTTCTGAATAAAGGTGCCCTTCATGCACCCTATATGTACATGGGGAACTTCTCCTCAAGAGGCTTATTGCAAGGCTCCAAGTTCTTTGCTCATGTCACAGAGTTTTCATGAGATTAAAAATAAAGTTTTGCACAGCACTAGGAACAAATATTTATCATTCTGAGCTGAACTAACACGTAACTGTGCCTACCCCAATTCAACAAGGATTTTAATCTGCTACTTGCTTAAAGCAAATAAATAAAGCTGAATAAAAGCCAAAGGGAAGAGACTTTGAAAGAAGATTACGTAGTCATATATGATTGCACAAAATTTTCAAGCAAACTTCAAAATTGTTTTCCCTTGAATTCTGATGCCTTACATTTCTTTAATTGGTATTGCTTTCCCAGTGGAATTTCAGTGCAGCTCTCATCTTTACAATAAAAAAGAAATAAAACTGAAGCAAAATTATACTTTCTCATTTGACTGAGAACCAGTTTTTAACAGGTGGAGTCAGGTCCAAACACAGAATTTCTCAGACAGACTCTGAGTTCTCAGACAGATTCAGACTCTGAGTTTCCCCCAAACTCTTGTTCTGAAAATGTTTTATCTTGCAGTAATTAAATAAAAAATCAGTCATTTCAATATAATTTCAAATGATACATGGAGCATATGTGGGTCTTGTAAACACAGCAAAACCTTACAACATCTGTTATTATTAATGCTCCTTGTTTTCTGCCACGTTTATCCATGGTCCTCTCGAGTTAGGAAATCCTTCCTCACTAATACAAGACTCAGATGATCAGAGTTAGGCTCACCAGTGAAGAGACATAAAGATTCTGGTGCATTTCAAGACAATGTAAAGCATACATACTCTTCTTGCTTAGAATAAGAGTGAAGGAATTGTTGCCTATGAATATTACTGAAAGGACTGAATCTCCTTACCAATGTGTTGGGATCTCCTGGGTAATCTTAACATTGGTGGATTTAATGGGGTGCAGTGAAGGTTCATTACTCATCTTCAGTGGCTTGCAAAGAGAAGCACAGCGTCCTGCATCACCGATGTTCTGTTTATCAAACATAAAACAATTACATATATTTATCCCAGAGACAGCAGCATTCAAGTACTCTCTCAATTATGATGTTTCGGGCAATAAAAGGATTTTTACTATGCTGAATACCTAAAAGTGGTAGAAATCAAATAGAGAATCATAGTAATGGTGCAAGGAGAGATTGGCCAGCTACTTGCATGTCAATATACAGAAAGCTGAGTTGTGGCATGCCATGGTAACATCTGGAGGAATGAAGGTTTGAGCCTCATGTTTCTGGAGGCTCAAAATGTTTTCTGTGGCATTGATAAAGATTAGTAGAAAAAAAATTGTCTCTAAAACCTCCAGGAAAAATACACTGAACATTGAAAAAAATTCTCACAATCTAAATCTGTTCAGACCTATCCATAGGGTGCTCCTCATCCTTTCTGCCCATTTCCACCCCATTTGTTTTATGCCATCTCTTTCTAATACAACCAGGGAAACTGATCAAACACATTCTATACATACCATCCAGCCCACACTCTCAGCATCCCAGCTGTATTCTTAACCTCACAAATTCACAGTGAAACCATCTCCAGGGTTTCAAAAGCATAGCAGCTTTCATGAAGGGAGGCAGTGGGAACTCTCTTAATTAGCTCAGCTTCTTTGTGCATTTCTAGACACGTCTCCCTCTTTGTTCACCTTTAAGGATTTAATGCCAGGGTACAGATAGAAGATTTTTCCTCTGTAAAGTAGCATCACATTCTTTGGGGTCTTCTTTTTTTCCTGACACTCTAATAAACAGCTGGGGCCAAACATCTAAACAGAAAGAGGTGAATTTTAGCCAGTCTGCACATTTGTTGAGGACTAGCAGAGGAAAATTTGGAAGCCCAGCCAGTTGGGTGAGCATTTCATTACTAAGATGTCCTTTACACGTTTTACCCTACAATTCTGCAGGAGAAAATTCAAGTACGAAACCATCATTAATGCAGTTCAACTCTTTCTGGAAGTACAAGAAAATGAAATTTAGTCTTGATAGCTTAAGTCTTTTATTTTTTTTTCTCTAGAGACATAACTTACCTACCTGACACCCATTTCTAGAATGCAGAGAAGGTAGCAGAACTGTGAATTTGATCACCAGTGCTTTAAAGTACAAGTCTATAAAGAGAAGAGAGTTGAGAATAAAGCCAAGGAAAGATGGGTTCCAGATTTACTGCGTTCCTGATTCCACTGTCAAAGGTTTTCAGCAAGGAAATCACATGATCCCCTCACACATTCAGCCGGGACTGAGAGGCCCTGAGATAAGAAATCATTCAAGGATATGTCTAAACTACACACAGCAAGTTTTTCTAAAGAGATCCCATGTAGATCAAGATAGATAATAATTTAAATCATTGTTACCATTCCCTTCTGCCTACTAACAAAAAGGCTTGAAAACAGACTCTGCATTAAAATCTGCATGAATTCTGAAATCTGTACTAGTAGATGGCTGTATAAGCGGCAGCAGTCAATTAAATTTGTAGCTTCTGAGAATTGTTTTGGCCTACGTGCTGCAATATTTCTATTACTAGAGAACAGAAATAAAAAGGTTAAATTCTGGAGATTGTCTAATTTTTATATATTATTATGATGGCTTAAAAGAGATGCAAACATCAAAGAAATTGGGAATTTTGAAGCACACAAAAAATGGATCTCCTTCTGAAGATAAGGCAGCTAAAAACATCAATCCACCTCTAGAAGCTTCCTCATTGTTATAAAGAGGCTGTCTTTCCTACTAAGGAATCTATAATTAAAGAATTTCATATGAATCCAGTTCAAAATAAAGAAAAATAAACTAATTCTGGTCTCTACTGCAGCTCTACCTTCCTTTTGAGCCTCCCTGGCCTAGTACTGGTAGACTATTCCAATTCATCTCACCAGTGCCCTTACCAGTTCCCCCTCTGAAGTCCTTGTAAGCCTCTAGTGACTATTTAAAGCACAACTTTTCTGCAAAAGAGGAAGCAATGATCTAGTTAAGGACTACTTACCTTTCCAGTGCACGCACATGTGTACACTGTACATCTTGCTGCATGCGTATCCTCTGCTGCATGTGTACCTATCTCCTTTGTCAGAAACAGCAAATTTTAAGGGGGTGGGTGTTACCTAAAATTACATCAGCATTGCTTTAAAAGCTTATATTAATAAATTACTTCAATTTCTTAAACAACTGTACAACTCTCGTGGTAAGGCCTTAAAATATTTTTCTGATGTAAAATAAGGTCTTAGTTTTATATAACAAGCTTGAACAAAAGTTACACTTATTTTAAGTGTAACTTAATTTGCATACTGCAAACAATCCTACTGGTTTAAAAGATAGCATTTCTAAAGAGACATTTTGGCTATTGGAGCTTTAATGTCAGTGAATCACTGTAACAACTACAAATACATATAGTTAAAGCACAAAATGAAGCATATATTATATATTCACAATCATGGAACCCAAGGGGTCTATCCATCCTCAAGTTATCAACTTTTGAAAATCAGCATCTTAATTCACATTTTAAATTAACTGTAGTTAATATTTAGCTGTTCAACTGCTGCTGCACGGAACTTGATGAGAAAAGGTTCTTAGGAATATATTCACAGTCCATATATTCCTGGGCAACTAATCACATCTGCTTTGCGTGGATTCTGCCATTCATGGTAACTCAACGGAGTCCCAAAACTCATTTCTCAACTGTTCTGTTGATCAAAGTCACAGGCTTTGTGTTCACCATGGAAAAAATAGGCTCAATTGACTATGTTGACCAGCTATTCATCCTTGTTTCTTTTCCATGTAATATCTAACATATTGATGCTATTTAACAAAAATTGAATTCATTAACACATTAGCCAATATATCAATACCATTTGTTGATTAAGTTCTTGGGGTTTTTTTCCCAGGCATAAAATGATCAAACTAATTCTCAGATGGCTTTTTTTATTGATATACTTTCTCAGCTGTTTTTCAAACTATCATTTTCCGTAGATAATTGAGTAAAAGAAAAGGCTTCTGTAACTATTGTCTCCTTGGATGGTTTCTTTTATGTATTTTTACTAGAGCATTTCTGCTGTCCGAAGGGACCGTGACCATCCCTCCAATTGAAGGGCCATACTAACAGAAAACAATGAAAACACAATTCTACAACCACCATGCACGGACTTCTCTTTATTTATCTGAATAGGGCTTGGCCTGCAGTATCCTGGAGGGTGATTTTATGACTTTTGGACATAGCCTCACTGTCCTGACTGCACAGCAGACTGTGGGGCACAGCTCATTTACATCTGTGCTAGCAGACAATGGCTCTCCTCCTGCTTCTAATGTAGTCACCGAGAATTTTGCCATGAACTCATATTACTGTAATTCAGATGTGCTACTGAAATAAATGTGATGTATATTTTCCATTATATGATTACTGGATTCAGTTCTGGTCAATTAAAGCAGGCCTGCCCAGGGCTATCAACAGGGTAATGATTAATGTCAAAAGGCAACCCTTGCTCACATCTGCTGGCTGGCTGTATTTAAAAAAAAATAATAAAAAAAGGGGCAGTCACAATAATTTGCTGCCTTCAGCCACGTTTAAACTAAGAATACGTAACTGCATGCAGCTGAAGTATTGTGTCTAAAGAGAAACCGCTGGAGGGAGTACATATTGCTGGGGGCGTGTCAGACCTGAATGACACACTGAATGACGCCTTGGTTCAAGGTGGAGAGTCCAGCTGTAGCACTGCCCACATCCTCTCTGAAAGGGCATTCAGCAGCACTCTACCACTTCACAAGAGAGACAAACTAGATCACGGCCTCCAAAGCAGCCCCAGTGCCAACCAGGGCTCTGGTGTGAATGTGGCAGGCAGCCTAAGTGCCAGCACTGCAGAGGACAGCGTAAGAGTAGCTGGGCTTGGACCCTGCTATGGAAGGAGAAATTCAGAATAGAGAAGCTCCTGGTGAACTTCACATGGGTCCCTAGCTCCCTCCGCTCTCCTTCCAGTTAGCTCCTGATACACTGCAGTGACCCTCAGTGCTTCAGCAAGCACGAGATAACTTCTCTTTTCCTGTCCTGGCTGGGCCTTCATCCAGTGGGTTGTATCTCTGAAACAAAGACACCTTCCCACGCTCCAGCTCCTCTCCTATTTCCTCCTCCCACAGTTTTGATGCCACTCTAGAGACTGTGCTAAGTCTTGTGGGAGCAAAGATGGGCATCTCTCATGTTCCATTGTTTTGAAGCAGGAAATGGCTGCAGAAAAGCCTCTTCTCAGTGCACCCAGACTGATGACATGGGACTGGTGAGATCCCTTTTGGTCAGAATGTAACCCTCACTGGAACAATCAGCAATTTGGACATCTGAAAATTATTTTATTAAACAACAGTTGTTAATCAGTTGGAGGTCTTTTTCCACAACCATTCTTTAAAGCCGAAACATTTCCATGTTTCCTGTAATACTTGTGCTTAGTCACACACTGACAAATACAGAGAAAAAACCTCAGATCTGTATGACAGTTTTTTGGAACTGCCAAAATAATCTCTTTGAATTCTGCAGCCACTTGACAGCAGGAGTCCAGGAGGAGAGTGTTGAAAGCAAACCCTTATATTTATTCACTGGAGTTTTTATTGCCTTTCTCTCCCAGAACAGGATACCTATCATATTCTGCTAAAAATACATTATCAAACCAACAGACCACAGACCCCATTAAAGATTAAAACTTTCCAAGTCCACTTTTTGCTACCCAGCCTGTAAGCCTGACAGAGAGAGAAGGGATGGTCCTTCACAGTTCTGCCAGAATTTAACACACTCAGGTATGGAGGCCAAAGGCTCTGCCAGAGGACATCTTCTGCGGAACATCCCATCTTGCGGTCTTGCAACTCCCATATTCACACATGCAAAAAGTCTAACGCTGAGTCTGGCCTGCCCATTTGTAATATATCACAAGAAAACGGATCCCTAGGTCAAAATGACCCAAAGTTTAAATGCTTCAGAAGTGTAAGGTACTGTAATTGAGAGTTATTAGTATTAATTTCTAATTACTTAGAGAAGAAGGATTGCGGTGGTTGGGCACCAGGTCATATGTCACTAGGTCATGAAACTTTCCTCCTCCACAACACATGGTCCAGAGGCTGGCAGCTGGGTTCTTTCACAGTGCTGTCCATGCAAAGAGCAGGTCTGTCTGCTAATTCATTTTTTTATGGTCATCCCAAAAGGCCATGACTTCAATGGAAGTGAAGGTGAATATCCTCTCTCACATCTATCAATTCTGAGGCATACAAGAAACAAGTACTTCATCTCTAAGTAGATTTAGAAAGAAAGAAATAAGCCTGGGTCTTTTACAGAGGACTGGCAGAGTTGGGACTGGGCATAAGCAGCTGAGGAGGGCAATAGCCTGCAGAGGATGACAGCCCTGTGATCTGCTCTACCAGTGGCATGGGCCTGAGAAACTGGGTTGGCTGCTTGACCTTGCATGGCCAGCTCCTGCTGGTGGGATCCTTGCTCCTTTTAGCAGGCATCCATCTGTGAGCAGGAGCAGCAGGCTGGGCTCTCCCCCAGTTCTACCTCGTATTTGTCCTTTCCCTCTCCCTCACCTCTTTCCAGGGCAAGCCAAGTCTCTCCATTACTCACCTCAGACCAGGCTGGTTGAGTTGTTGAAAACTTCAAGCATGGTATGCTTTGGCGTCTGCCTTGAGGGGAGAGCTTCAGGCTGTTTCCCACAGCAGACCAGCATCAGTAATGGAGATCTGGAAAGGCCTGGCACTTGGACATACCTACGGTGTGTCCTACTAGCCTGCTTAGCAAACATCATTTACCCCCACTCCACATATCAGAGTGTGATTGCTGTACTGAGAACTGAGACTTCATAAAAATGACAAATATTGCCTCACCATAAAGACAGTACTGATGTTAAAAACTGTGTTTAAAATTAATTTTAGCCAGGTGTGGGCCATGATGGGGTCAAACCATGGAAAGAATTTTGCTGGAAAAGCAAATAATGGTATAGCTAGATGTGTATGATGGGTCCAGCTGGGCACCACCAAGCTTTCATAGTGACCTCAGAGGATGAGTAAGTAGACACAGCATTTTTCACTTTGCAGCTTTCCCTTGAGACTCCCAAGAGAGCAATTCTTCTTTTTTTCCAGACTGCTTCCAACTGCCATAGACCTTCCCCCCAAATCCCTGTAACTCCTGCCTTATCAATACAAGAAAGGAAGGAAACATAAAATGCACAGAGTGACACATTCAACTGTTTTTGCTTCTTAACTAAAAATGTAGGAAATCTGTGGTGGTGGTGGTAGAAAGAGGTGAAAATAAAACAGTGCGTGGCAAGGTGATGTGTCTTTGCAAACCTCCTGCCTCTCACTCCCCTTCCACAGGCACAACAGGCCATGAACATAGATGCAATAGCAGCAGCTGTTGCCGATTCCCTAGTTTGCCCTGTTATGTTTCTTAGTGGTTCTTCTTGATGGTGGTTCTTCCCCTTTGATCAGCAAAATGGAAAAGATTAGATCTGAACCAATACAACAGCTCACTGTGGGATAACGGGCATTCGGCTCCTTCCAGTCAGTGTCGTGAAGTGCCACGTCCATGGGGCTACTGCATGTGCATAAGGGTGGCCATGCTGAGCTCCCACGATGCACAAAACTCATGTACCCAATTTTCCCTCTTTGCCTCCAGCCATCCCTGTTCTGCTTCTTGCTAAGTCAATATCTACCACACTAGCAGCAAAGGGCCCTTGGGAAAAAGGAAACCAGGGAGTAGGCTAGTTTTTCCTGATCTAGGTTTGCTCTGTGCCAATACAGCATATTTTCTAAAGTGTTTTTTACAATTCAGTTTAAATGACTCAGCTAAGAGGTTTTGTATAACTTCTGACCACAGCCTAACAGTTCTCACAGGAGGTAATATTTCCTAGTGTTTGGCATGAGCTTTCCTTCTTTTCATCTTAGCACTTGTGTTCCTTCAGCAATCCTTACCCACTTCTTTCCTTTCTTCGTACTTACAGCCTACAACTTTGTAAGTGGTTACTGGATCCCTCAACTTCCACTGAGCCCTTCACCACGCAGTGTAATATATCACATTCATTACTGTTATGCAAGTACCTAGACAGACAGGCTTTATCTAGCTGTCTTAATCTTTCCCATAAACCAGTCCTTAAAGTCCAACAGTGGTTTGAGTTATTTTGTGTGAATTCCCTCCAGTTTGTCAACATCAATCCGCAATGCTCTGATGTTTGAATAACTGGATTGTCACAGTGCTGACAAGGTGTGACCATTTTCTTTTTTGTAAGTAACCAACTACTCGTTTGTTGCATGTTACTAATTGCACTTAATTCTACCTCTGTTTTTTTCCCCAGTTCCATTATACTCTCCATACTACAATTTTGTGGTAAGCAGCACCAAACACAACTGGATTCCTTAGTCTGTCAACAGCAAAGGTAATTGCCATAAATATTTAAAACACAGCAAACTATGATAAATGAAACAATTAAAACCCTTTCAAAAGCATCCTTTCTCTAACCCAATCTCCTGGTAAACTGAATTTAAGTGGCAGCAAAGGAACCAAACCCAAACATTGTCTTTCATTTCTGTCAGTGGAAATATTCCTCCTCTCTGCTCTACATTCTTGCTCCTCACAGAGTGAGTAGATATTTGATTAGGTACAGATTTAAACACAAAAAGATTTTCCAAGCCTCGGTTCCAGTTCCAAGCAATTACACATTTGCTGGGTGTAACTCACTGCAGGGTCGCCCAACTGGAGAGCAGAACAGAGAAGGCTCTTTACAAAGAAAAAAAAAATATTTCAAGTGTTTCACCTCACAAGGAATTCTTGAAAAATGTGCTTCTCTCCAGAGATCTGGGATTGTTTGTCTCATTCGAGGGCTGAGTATTTTCCTCTCACCAGCAGACTGGCAAAGAGGTAGAGGGCTTGTGCTGCAGGGTGAATTGAAGAGCTGCCCTAAGCTGACACCAGATTTGTATAGGAGGTCTTGAGGGCTCCACTTGTGTCACCTAATAGTGCTGTCTGCTGGACACTGGACCCTTGTGTTTGATCTCAGATATAGCAAGCAGGATGTACTCACCTTGTCTGCTCTTCAGCAGCAATGGCAGCAAAATAACTTGTCAATCAGGGCAAAAAGTCTCAGTCACATGCCTAGGTCTGCCCCAAAAGCAGCTTTTCTAAGAAAGAATACAGTTGTTAAGGCTGGTAGTCTTCTGGTGACACTGCAGTGCTGTCCCTGAGGAGCTCACCTGGAGAGAATTAAAACTATTATTGGTCCACCAGATCTCATATGATCAGGATTAAATGTGATTTTTATAACACTAAAACCAAGTCTAGAACAAGAAGCTAACTAGCTCTGACTAGATGACACCAAGTGGTCATAGCAAAATTTACATTTATTATTACTGGAACACTTTGCAAAACTTTCACCCTTTGAACTGGAGTTTTGCAGCACTGCCATTTGAACAATTTTATTTTTTACATGGGAGCCACTAAGTCTGGATATTTTGAGTCTAGGAAGAGCACTCAATCTATGAAAAAGAAAAAATAGAAGGGAAATAGTTCAACATGAATTGCTATCATATTTTAAAATTAATTCACTGTATATTAACAAGTTGTAGTTTTTCAAGCACTAGTTATTTAGTTAATTAAGAGTTAATTAAGTGATTAATAATTAGGCTATGTGATAGTGCTAATATAGAAGTCAATGAAAATGTTCCTGATATTATTAAAATATCAGAGGTCTTTGGATAAGGCATTGTGTGGTCTACTCAAACTTCTTGAGTGTAAAGTAGCAGCAGATCAGCTATGCCATTATTTCAGAACAAGTGTTTATCACTCCCTATGCTGTTTGGGTTTTAATACCTCTCACAAGAGATATGTGAACATGGATTTACCGGACAAGATACTAATTGATGTAGGAAAAGAGATGCCAATGGTGCATTTTTTCATCTGTTATGATGTAGAGTTATATGAACAAATATCGAAATGTATTTTTAAAAGTTAGTCATCTGCTGGAATGTGTTCTGCTAAGATATTTTCTTTTCTTCCTTAGATGACCCTTTGAAATACTTGGCTAGTCATTTTGCCAGCAACCATGAAACTCCAGCAAAACATCAGAAGTCCAGCCAACGCAGGACTGGAAAACTGGCTACACTGAAAATTAACTCAACAGGTTCTTACATTGTTTTTGAAGGGCTTACATTTTTCCCCACTAAAAGGCTTATCCCATGCAGTCACATGAAAAAGAAGAGGGGTGCTGATGGGAAAATAAATGCTCTCTATGCCCACGGGGAAGGTGAGAGGCAGGTGTGTGGACAAAGGTGTGCTGTCGACAGACTCACTTTGCACTACCCCTGACCCAGCAATGAAATTCTGTTGTCTTTCTAGAGTTATTATCCTCTCTAAATATTTCCTGTATTGACTGTGATCCCTGTACAAAGCATGTTCTGAACTGTGACTTGAATAAGAAGGCAAGGACAGCACAAAACGCACAAGGGAGGGCAACCAGTTCCATTCTCCCTGAGCTTTTCAAGTGGGCTAAATGGCCTGTCTCTGTCTCTGACGTGACAGCAGCTGGCTGCACCGCGTGGATTTACTCCTCTGGTACCAGTGCAGGCCGGCTCCACAAGTGCACGGCTGTTTCACCAGCTAAACCACAGTGGCCACTTTATACACTTGCTATGTTAAAAATGCTCTGTGCCCCCTTGTTCATTGGAATGTGCCCCAATTTCTCATGATTCACCTTGCACCTTGGGCTGTGTTTCCTGAGCTCTTCAGGTTGCTTTCTGCCATGCTCATGTTCTCACTGTTATTGTCAGATCTAAATTTTAAATAAATTTATATGCTCTATTTATCATCACTCCAGTAGTCTACTTACTTCCCGTTTAAGATCAATACAGAAGAAATCAATGGGCTAAACAACAATTCTCTCAGACACTCCTCTACAGACCACAAAGCATTGCTGGCACCTCCACTTTACAGATGGTCTATTATCTGTCTTTCTCTCTTTACTGCAGTGTTTTTATCTGAGATAATTTTAATTAGCAGAAAGTTCAGATTCCTGGAGAAAATCTCCATGGAAGAGTGGTCCTGAAAATCTAAATATGTATTACTTGCGCTATTTTATGTTTTGCTGTATGGAACGAATGACATGCTGTTTTATAAATAACACAAGTGATGGACTTCAGATGATCCCATGGACTTATTGAGCACAAGAACCCTGGCCTTTTTGTAACCACAGCAAAAGTCTCACTCTACATGAAACTGTGCCCTGAGCCCTGCGGGGTACCCATTGTGTGGCTACTAACAGAATTAAGATAGGCAGGTACTTGGCAACAGTCTCCAGCAGGGCACTTGCTCTGCATGACACTACCCTCTCCTTACTAAATAGCAGCAAGAAGATTTCCCCTTGTTCTCCTTACTGTCAGACTCCCTCACACAGCAGGAAGGTTTGGGCCCTCTGGCAGCTGAGGAAAGAAGGCAGCCGGGATGTTTCTGTACCTCTTACCTTCATCTTTCCTGACAGAGCTCCAACTTGGAATTCCCCTATTAGGGAAGAAAAACTCCCCCTGATTGCAGGAACCCAAATCTCCCTCAGAGATGGATGAGCGATGGAGTCCAAGTGCCACTGCTCTGACATGTCACCTCACAAAGAAAACCTCATGAAGTACCTCAGTGTGGGGCTTCCAGCCAGCAGGAGCTCCAAGGCTGAGAAGAACATTTTGACAGTTTAGGGACATGGGCATACCTGGTAACCCCTGGGGGCACTCAGAGTTTACAGCATCTATGCTTAGGCACCAAAACAATTTAAAAGTAATACAGGAGATAAACTAGTAGCCTAATTGTAATATAACTTGGAAAATACTGGAGCTAGTCTGTGCTAGGGAGCACCTGCTGAGCCTGGACAATCAGTATGCTGAGTCTGAGCAGGTGTCACAGACAATCCTCATGTTGGGAGCCCTGAACAACCACTGCTAACCCTGAGAGTACCTGAAAAATCCACCAAAGTGCATCAGAGACTCTGCATGCATAGGAACGGGGAAGGCAGATAAGTCTGACTTGAGCAAACTACTAGAAGAAGTGAGGAGAGAATATGGTAAGAGAAAAGGCAGGGGTGAGGGAGGACTGAGGAAGAACCAGGATAAGGAAGGCAGGGTATTTCAAGCAGAGTAGGAATAAGTGATGCAGAGGGAGTGACAGGAGCTGTTAATCAGGAGGATGAACTGAACAGCTTTTCTAAAAGCCCAGAAGCCCTTGGGAAGCCAGGTAGGAGCCCTGACAAATTTTAGTCTACTTAACAGAAAAGTGAGATTATTCTCTGGTTTTGTAGGAAGACCTGATATCTGCACTTGGAGACAATCTTCACATCTAAGCAAACAAGAAGGCAGAGAAGGTACCAGCACTACAAGCCTTTCTCACCAAGACAGGAAGAAGTGGTTCCCTCAGCCTTATTTAAGGAAGCGGAGAAGCCAAGAGATTTAAGAAGGAAGAGAAGTTCAATGTTGACTGTGTAAAGGGAAAAGATGGGAGAAGGACACAGAAATAGGGAGGGTCTGGCAAAAAATGGCACTCTGTAAAAGCTACTCTGTGACTGGGAAATCATTGCTGGAAATTCGGATCTGCGAGCTGCAGCCCAAAGGCATCCAGAGATGGAGCTGGTAAAGAGGAAGGGAGCATGTCTCATGAAGAGCAGTAGAAAATAAAGCAACAATCAGAAAGGAAGCTAAGGAACAAGGCTTGCAGAAGGCCAGGGCAGCTTTCCAAGCAGGAGCAATGGCCCAAAAGAAGAGAAAGTTCCAGAGACCTGAGATTTGGCTCAGAAAATGAAGCTAAGATACTCAGTTAAAAAAAAACCATTCCATGGTCAAAAACAATACAACAGTGGCTAAACTGGGGGCTGGAAGGAGGAAACATGAAATAACAGCACCTAGTTTGTCCTTAACACCAGGATAAACACACCCATGGTGTGTTGGCAGGAGGAGTGTCCACGTGCTGTGGTTCTAGAAGGGTCACAGAACCACAGAAAGGATAAGACTGGAAGGGACCATTGCATGTCATCTATTCCAACCCCCCAGTTCAGGCAGGGTTCCCCATCACGTGTTACTCTAGAACTGCATACAGACTGCTTTTGAATATACCCAGGGGAGGAGATTCCCAGGCTGAAGGCCTGAGGAAGTGCTGCTAGCCCCCTCAGGTCCTGCAGTGGAGCTCAAAAAAGGTACATGGTACAAAAATGACACCTCTGCTCTTTGCAAAGGTGAGCACTGACACTCACACAGAACCGTCAAGCACTAAAAGCAAACTGCCCTCGGAGTAACTGCAAATGTGCTTTGCTTAACATCTACCATAAAAAAATGAAACACAAGAAAACAACTTACCAAGCAAAAGAAAGCATTTAGAATTTTGGAAAGCTTTCAGTCTGCACAGAATTTCATCCCTTGTACCACAAAGAACAGCGAACACTTTTTTAGTCACTGACAATTAGTCTGACATGTCCTCAGAGCCACAAAGCTTTCGTCTCAAAGTCTGATCTCCTTTTGCTGTAATGTGACATATTTATTTTCAACTGTGTGTAACAGAAAAAGTAAACAAAAAAATTTACACAGAATAACATTAATTGGAAAGATGTTAAAATAAAATACTACCAAAATAGTTTAATATTCTGAAGGAGAGAAAAGTTTATCACTATAAATCAAAAATACCTTGACAAAATTGTTTTCTTTTAGAAGTAAGAAGAAAATTGGAACTAGGCCCAGCTCCTACAGGGAGAGAACTTTCTTGAAGCAAAATTCATATCCAGTCAGCACAGGGCTTTCCTGATTAGGCTCAGCAGGATTAAACATGATATTAACTAAAGAATCACAAAAATACTTGTTTCAGCACAGGCAGCCGTAAGACACAAGACTGAGCAGAACAGAACAGAAGTAACTTCTGTCCCTGGGACAATGGTTGGCAGAAAGGAACTTTCTGTAGTTTATGTGAAATTTTCTCTACACGGACACACATTCATGATAGTATGTAAAACTTTCACTTTGGGGAAAAACAGTTTCTCCCTTTGGCTTAAAAACCTGATCCAAACTCTTCTAGGGGGTAAGACTCTGGCTCTTGACTGCATTTATGCCTGTTTAATTTGGGTACAAATTTTACTGGTTGAGCACTCATTTTGACCCTACATGTTTTATTTCAGAGACTTGGAAGTTGTTTTCATTAATAATTTTCTTTTTCCAGAGATCATAACTTCTTCTACTGACAAGCAGATGTTAAGTGTGTCCTCTTACTTATCTAGCTTTGCAGGATCTGTAGTTTCAAAGTCCCTTCCAAGTGCAAATAATGACTGCTATTACTGAGGAAGTTTGCTAAAATACCAGGGATCTATCCAGAATATTTGGGGCCACTCATTTTTATTATATGCATGGTCTATATGCGGGAATTTTTAGAGCATTAGGTGATGTGCTTTATTATTAACAGCCAGGTTTGAAGCCTGAAGATGATACACTATTTTCTCTCATAAATAAATCTTGGCTAAAATCTTAGCATTGCCTTAAAATTGGTTCCTTCCTAACTTTCTGGAAAGCACTTTCGTTTTTATCTTAAAAGTGCAACCAACAACAAAATGCAAATAATGACAATTCTCCAGTTTTTGGCAACCAAAAAGCATGAAAGAAGTCCCATTTCGAGTGAAAACATAAAAGAATTAACGGAAAATGCTGGAAAAAAAAATGACTAGCAAGAAGGAACTAAAAAAAAAAAAATTCCTTTAGTTCAAAACCCACCAAGATTTTATTAAAAAATTCAAGGTCTCCATTTTCAACACAGGATGTGTTTATCTAGTGTTGCTTGCCACACTTACTAGTGAATGCTTTACCACTGTGAAAATTTATTTAAACAAAAATGAGTTTCAATGAGAAAGCTGTGATTATGTGCTTATTTTTACAAGTACTCTATTTCCATTATAATAGGGTAGTTTTATTCTTGCTACAGATCTATGGATTTTAATAGAGCTACTTCTAAAACCGATTCAAGTTCATAATTCGTGTTGTGCAGAAAACCATGAGACTAGGTTCTGTATATTTTTGTGAGGTAATTAAGTGGCCTGATTTCCATTAATAAAGGAAGTGCCCTAGTTCCCATTAGCACCATTGAAGCTGTTCATTAAGATGTCTAAAGTTAGTGAGTTCTTAAATCTTGGCCCATAGTCTTTGAAGAAAACACAGAGCCAAAGCCAAGGAGATGTTCCGTGGAAATTTAAAATGCACAGTGATGCCCTAATTCTCCACTGCTGCATGTCTTCTGTGGTTATGTACAGCTGGGTACCGTCCTCATAAAATATTGCCAGGCAAGAATTTTGCACATGTGTAGAAAATCAGGACCTGACTTTTTCGGAACATATATGCTGAGTATCAGGCAAAATGCTGTCATTACCAGGACCCTTCACACAATGATTTTAAACTGTTAGCAGGCAATTAGTATTTCCATTTTATGGATAGGGGCCTAAAATAAAGGGACAAAGCAAGCCGGGCGAGATGGAAATGCCTAGGAAAATTAACCGAGTTAATTTTTAGAGTGGATTAGTTAAACCACAAACAATTCTATATAGACATCCATTCAAAACCAAAGCTGCTTTTATTCTACTCAGTGTTATTTTATTCTGAAAGTGAATTAATTGAAATCAAATTGCAGCCAGTTCTGTCATGAATAAGAGCATGCAAATCGAAGTTCAATACAGTTCACAGACACTTTTAATTTACACCTTTTGTTAATTTAATTAATTGTCTTGAGTGCCTGAGCTCACATAGGAAGCGTGCCAAGGTGCAAAGAGTTAAGGATGAGACTCTCAGCTGCAGGGTTTGGCCTGTCCAGCAGCCCTTCCTTGGGGTGCTGTTTCATCACCCTTGTTATCACCAGAAAGTGGGAGCCAGAGGAGGTATTTTTGTCTTTCTGTATCACCTACGATGTAGTGACAGCTCTCAGGGAGAGCACTGCATGCATTGAATGGGAGGACTGGACAAACATGCAACACCTATTGACTAGGGGCCAGGAGGAAGCACTCGACCCAGGAGGGTGCATCCATTGACCTCTGTAAGCACCGAAAGCAGAGAAGTAGTGTGACACATTACACGGGATGCAGAGTTATGTTTTCAGTGCTCAGTCTAAAAACCAGATAGATGACTTCACTACTTGACCAAGATCAGATTTGTGGAGGTGTAGCTCAACGATAAACATTAAAAGTTGTTACTGAGAAAAGTCTATAAACACCCATCGCGTCTTCCTTCCTACTTTTTTAAAATCATCTCCAGCTTGAAATGTTAGTTTATTATATCATGTCTTTGTGCATTTTTTACCCTTCCCAAAACTGAAGTAAGCTGAAGTGATCTACTGGAGCAATTGCATCCATCTGAGGGCATTGGAGTTTTATCAGTATCTATGAGGTTATTGTACTACTGCACTAATCACCTGTGGATCAGCCCCTGTGTAACCCACTGGCAAGAATCCGACAACCCAGCTAATAGTCAATTACTCTTCCACGAGGCAAACATGCGAGGAATGCTATGCATCCACTTCCACCCGTGTGCAGCCACTGTCTAAGCAAAGCCACACATTTTAAAGTGTCTTCACCTTTTCTGAGCATTATTTCCTTCAGCTTCATAACACATGGTTTCCTCAGTTGTCTGGTCTCACTTCAGTCTGTCCATCCCATCTCGGTATGAATGTGGCCAGAAATCATGTTAACCTTCTATTTACAATCACACCAGAGAAAAGAAAAAATCAAGAGGATTTTTCTCTTGTTTTCCTGGCAGTTAATGATGAGTCCAACAAACAAACAAAAATACAGTGTCGCCGTTTTTAGTCTATGAACTCGAATTGTCTATCTCGACTGTTCTTAAGAGCTTCCAAATATGAGAAGGTAACTTAAAAGTAATAGAAGTTATCCCTAAGAGGCTGTTTACTGAGTGAAGGAAATGGGATAGAAACGTTTGTTTAGAGCGAGAGAGGGTAAAGCATAAAAACAAAACAAAACAAAACCGCTCTAAGACCTAAAGTCTGAGTGTCTTCCGTGTCCAGTAAAGAAGCTCGGGACAATCTTGAGCCCCTTTGAAGAGAGCTGCTCAGCAAAACTTCAGCTCCTTCAGGAGGCCGCACACATTTTTAAAACAGTCCCAACTATTTAATCTTAAATGGCTCACAGCAACGTGTAAAAGGGGTAATCCTGAAACCTCGGGGAAAAGGAAGTTTCATTTTCGGGGACGGAGCAGGCGAGAATCGCTTCTCTGCGGGAGCCGGCTCTATACATGTATCGCGAATATCCTGCTTTGCTTATTTTGCTAGCCAGTTCTGGAAGCGCCCCCAAAGCTCAGCCCCTGGCGAGGGCATCGGTCCCACCGCGCCTCGGAGGGCCCACGGGGGCGCGTCTCACCGCCGCCTCCAGGCCCCGCAGCCACACCGAGCACCAAGTTTTCCAAGAGGAAAAACAAACAAACAAACCAAAACAAAACAAAAAAAAAAAGGGGGGGGGGGGGCACAAAACCCAAACCCCAAAAAGCCAAACCAACCACAAGAAACCAAACCCGAGGGAGGGAGAGGGAGCTGCCTGACCTCCTCCCGCCGTCCCCCGGCCGGAACAAGAGCCCTGCGGGCCGAGGAGCCTCCTCGGAGCCGCTGCCCACCCGCCGGCTGGGGCTGCCTCTCCCGGGGAAAAGTTGCTCGCGATGCGAGGGTCGCCACCCGGCTCTCCCTGCCTGCGGTGGGTGAAGGAGGGGGCTGTCCCGAGGCCTCCACGCGGGAGGAAGGCGGCAAGTCTGCCCGGTTTTTCCCTTTGGAGGAAAAAGCACCGGGGAATAGGGAAAAATGCATTTTTCTGAGCTTCAAATGCGTGGCTGTCACCGATGAATGCTGCTAGCAGAGCGGGCAGTCCCGCCGCAGCAAGTGCTATGCAGGGACACGCGAGCCACACACCCGGGGCCAAAGCAAAACAAGAGGCTTCGTCCCACGACAGCAGCTCCCCAAGCGCGGAGAGCCCGCAGCAGCCCCTGCCCCACCCGTGGGTGCTGGTGCTGTCCCGGGGGGCCGTGGGGTCCCCACGGAGCCCTTGTCTGCTGCAGAGCACCTGCCGCGAGGGGTAAGCCCGCGACCTGGAGGGGGTCTGCCCTCCTCGCTGCGTCCTGGGAAAGTCCCAGGGAGCAGGTAAACCTCTTAAAAAAAAAAAAAATCTGGGGAAAATGAAAACAGGAGCTTGCCGGAGGAGGGACTTCAGCGAGGCTGCCAGGAGGATTTAGTAGCCGGATCCGCGACAAACAACGCTGACATAAACTGTACTCGGGGAGGTAACCGTAAGATAGCTCAGGTTTCTGTAGAACAGCACGCGGGACTCGTGCCCCAGGGGAAAAAAATTATACCATTAAGCAGCGGGAGCTATTTCCAGAGTGAGCAGAAATTCAGCAGAAAAATCCAGCGGCACCGACGCGTGACATTAAAGACTTCTGTGCAAAACCCCGAGACAGCTCAGAGACGCACCAACTTCCTCGGGTGATTCGCGTGCTTTAGCGGGGATTCAGACACCCACCCTCGAGCCTGTGGCCCCGTGTTTATAGGCGCCTCTCGAGCAGCTGCAGCCCAGGCGGGGTAACAAGGATTGTAACTCAGACCTAGCAATCCTCGCCCCACTCTGAAAGGCGATGTCTGCAGCCGGGCAGCGTCTCACGGCCTCTCCCGGGGCCCCGAGCATAAGGGGCCCGGCCGGCGGCAGGAGCGGGCCCGGCTCTGGCAGGTCTCCCGTGTCGTCACAGCACAAACAGCGAAGGGAACTTTAGTATGGTTTTTTGTTTATTTGGATATTTTAACAAATATTATAGAAAATCCCCTATCGAACAGTAAAACTGCTGAGCCTAATCCCAGATTTCTAAAGCGTTTGTGCTTCAAATTGCAGCCTGGCGCTTCAGGCTGCTCCTGCTAGTCCACTTTCCCGAAAGGTCCCGGGACTTTTGGGGGTTGTTTGTTCGTGGGGTTTTTTGTTTGTTTGTTTGGGGGGTTTTTGTTTGCTTCTTTGGTTTTGCTTGTTTGGTTTTTGTTGGGGTGGGTTTTTTTGTTGTTGGTGTTGTTGTTGTTTTTTTTTTTTTTTTGTTGAGACCCCATCAAAGGGGCCATTGTGGGGAGTGCGTCCCAAGTTCCCGGGAGCTGTCTTCACCATTCCCGCGGGCGCTCGGTTCTGTTGTGTCTGAGCAGCCGCGGAGCTTTTAGTAACTCTGCAAACGCGGGCATGAAAAGGATGTCCCGGTAGGGCAATGAGGCATGAAATCCCGCTGTTCCTTTACATAGTAGCAACATCCACATGAAAGGGCAAACACCCGACGTGCCACCAAATATAATTGCAGAGATGGCGGATGTTGGCGTAAAAAAGAGCTGGCGCCGGTTTCTCTTTTGTCACGGCCCTTTCCCGCACGCACACCCGCGAACGAACCAAACCACCTGCACCTTCCGTGGGATTTAATTGAGTGGAAAACTGAGTGATTGGCACTGTTGACTGCTAAATATAAGGCAGCTGGGGCAAACTCAACCCGCGAGTAGAAGCGGTTTCGACTCCGCGCTCTTTCAGGCCTGCCGAGATTGCAGCTTGTCCCGAAAGGAGAGCCGAAGCCATTGGCGCCCTCAAACCCTTCTTTCCTCCCTCCCCGACCCGCCGATCCTCTCTCCCTCGGGACATAGCAACATCGTGCTGTCGCCGCCTGGAAACCCGGCGCCACGGTGAGGGTCGCGGCTCCACGGCGGCCCGAAGGGGAGACGACCCCTCGCCACTTTTATCATTTTGCGGCGATGCCGCTAATTGCTTCCCGCGTCTCTCTCCGGCAGGTGCTGCCGCAGCGCTCCCCGGAGCCCGGGACGGGCAGCCGCAGCCTTGGGCGGCCAGGCGGGGCGGCGAGAGGGCTGCCCCCTGCCCCGACTCGCTGCCGGGTAGGGGTAGGGCCAGGGCCAGGGCCAGGGGCAGCCCCCTCGCCGCCTCGTCTGGCCGAGAGTCCGCGAGTTCTCAGGGCTACTGGACGACTGCGGCTCCGTGTGCCCCAAAAGCCGGGATAACGCGTCGGTGTCCGAGGTGGTGCCGTATCTTCCCCGCCCCGGTCCCTCTCGGCCAGCGTCCTGGCAGCAGGGGTGGGAGAAAAATGTTCCCAGGAAGGTGGCAAAGGGGACGGAGGGGGGAACGGGCAGAGGGATGGGCACGAAAGTCGAAAGATTAAATTTCTGCGGAGAACATACCACTCCGAATGTGTATTGTCAGGAGCCCGGAATTTGAAAACACAAACAAACGGGGTGGGGAAATCCCAAACAAAAGCAAAATAAAACCCGCTTGCTACAGATCCTCGGGTAAGCGAGGCGCTAAACTTCCTCCAAGTCGTTCCCAGAAGGGATTATCGCCGCGCTTGGCTCCCGGCCCTGCAAGCGCCCGCTACCCCCTCGGCGCACCCGTGGAGCCCAGCGGGACGGGGCGCCCAGGGCCGCTCGCCCGGACGGGCGAGATTTATACCTTTGCCGGGATTGAAAACTCTCCAACCCGAGCTCGTGTGCCCGCTAAGACAACCCACAGCACCCCAAGAGAGGCGGTGAGAGCTGCTCGCCACCGTCTGCGGCTCTGGAGTACGGGATGGGGGGGGCTGATCCGGCTCCTATCTTAGGGGTCAGGGGGAGCAAGGTCTTCCCAAATGCCTGGTGAGACACGGACAGCGGGACCGCCTCCTGCCTCCCCCTCCCTCCACCGGCGATATGGGAGGGCTGGGAGCCTGATGGCGCTTCTTTCCCTTGGAGGGAGAGCTCTGAGGATGCCCGGGGCCCCGCGCCGCCCCTTCCCGGCCCTGTGCCGGTGGCATCTCCGCGGCTCCGCTCCCCGCCTGCCGCGATCCGAGGGCGGCCAGGCCCCCGCTGGGCGACCGCTCGCTCCCCCGCACGGCTCCGCGCCCCGGCGGTGGGCGGCCCCCTCCCGTCACCCTCGGCAGGGCGGGCCTTGCCGGGGGCGGGCTGTCGGGCTTCAGGCTGTGCCGCGGCGTGGGAAAGCTCCTCAGAGAGGGTTTGGTGTGCTGGCGGTGCGGTCCTGTGCTTGAGCCTCCCCCCCGCCCCAGGATTTATTTATCTCTGCTCCCGCCCCGGCTAGAAGCTGCGCCGCGCCCTGTGCTCACGATGAAGCGACCTTGCGAGGAAACTACCTCAGACAGCGATATGGACGAGACTATAGACGTGGGGAGTGAGAACAACTACTCGGGGTAAGTGGGGCATCCCCGGGGCCGCCGTCTCTGCCGGTAGCAGGGGCCGGGGTGCGCCCCGGGATGGGGCAGGGCAGGCGGGACTCCAGACCGCCCCGTCGTGGGGAGGGGGTGGCCCCCTGAGGGCAGAGCGGGGTGCTGTTGTGTCCCTCCCGGTCAGCTGGCACCTCGTTCTTAGCCCACCTAAAATTAGCCTCGCGGTCCGACTGCCCGAGCCTCGAAATTACGTGGAGCACTCAAGTAGCTTGTGAGCCACTGGGCTGCCGTTCATTAGCTCCGCTTACTTTGCCATTTTCAGTCAGATCTTTCCCGAAATCGGTCCTGAGCAGGCCGAACAACCTAAGGGGATCGGCGCCAGTGAGAAAGTAAGTAAGCAGGGATCCCCAGCAGCTGAACTTCAGCAAACCCGCCGTGCGAGCCGAGGGCGAGCAGTGGTGTTTGCCCAGGCAGGGCCGGGCTGTGCTAGATGCGGGCACGGTGAGGGGCTTTGGGGCTGGTCCTGCCAGTTTAGAGGCTCATGTACCGGACCTCTGTCTCATCCGCATCAGTGGCCAAATGAGTACTAAAGGCTAGTGGATTTTTTTCACTCGCTTATGATAAAGTTAAAGCCTTTTCGTACTCGTGGGTAATATAGGCTTGAAAGTGGATTTTAAATTCTGCTCCTGATGCCGAAAGATGCAAAAGACCCGGGTTGGGCAACTGGCATCGTACTTGAGCATCTGTTGACTCACATAGCAATGGGCAGGAACGTCAAAGCCCAGCAGGCCTGGCAGAGGTTGTCTCATAGTGTACATGCACTTACCACTTCTGTTGGCATATAGAGATGGTTCACGTGGGTTTGGGCTCGGTTCTTCAGCCTGTACAGGCTGTATATGCAAAGGGCTTGTCTCCAGAAATTGTCTCCAGGAACGGACTTTATTTCCAACAGAATGTTCTGCAATTCAAAATATATGCTGGGGCTGTCAAAACTGAAATACCTCTCTCTTTAAAAATACTGTGCAATGGAAGGCGTGTTTTCTAGGCACTGAAAATGGCATGAGAGGGACTGCACACGTAATATGGTGACCTAAGGTGTCTTCAAAGAGTGTCGACAAGTTTTGCAACACCTGACATACTTTTATTGTTCCACAGGCAAAGTAATAGTTCTGTCATTCGATCAAATTCTCCAACAACGACATCTCAGATCATGGCCAGAAAGAAAAGAAGAGGGGTATGTTGCATTTAATTATTTTCATGTCTGACAATTTGCATGTGTGCTGTGCTTTTTTCCTCCAACGATTTTTATAAACTTAATGTGTTTTGTTTTTTTTGGGAATAGATTATAGAGAAAAGGCGCCGTGATCGTATAAATAACAGTTTATCAGAGCTGAGGCGGCTTGTGCCAACTGCTTTTGAAAAACAAGTAAGCCCTTTTTTTTTTTTTTTTTTTTAAATTCTGTATCTCATCTGGCAATGTTAGTTCTCTTGTAAATCTCATTAAAATAATACTGTATGTGTCCTGATCTGGCACAAAGCAGGCATTTCAATAAAATGCTTTGTTGTGGCAAAAGTATTAGAAACATAATTCATTATAAGGCTGAAAAACATTTCCATTCTTTGGCTTGTTTTTCCCTTAAGGGTAACTGTGTTCATGTTGCCTCTGTTCTTGCAATGAATTCCAGTAGTGGCTTTGTTGAAAATGTGCATTACTCCATATTTTTTAAAAAACTACACAAACACAGCACAACTCTCCCAAACCTGTATGTAAATTATCCTTCTGTCTAAATCTTTAAATATAATCTCCTTTGCCCCTACTTTAAGAAACCTTTATTTTTAAATCTTGTCATTGCAAACTAATCAGTCCAGTTTCCTTAGAAGGGAACAGACAGTCTGGATTATTCACATTTTAAAATAACTCTTTAGAACCGGTGCATGAGGAGGTGGAATAGGCCCATGTTTTGTGGGCTAGTGAAGTCAGTGATATTCGGACTTTCAGTGAGAAAGTATTGAGCAGGAAAACTGGAAGGATCCAGCTAACTTTGGCTCAGTTCCTTGGTCATGAAATTTCAGACAAAAAACTTAGAATACAATCTGTTCTTCTAAAAAAAGGTTTTTTGTTTTTGCCAATCAAATTAATTTTTTTTCAATATCTTGATTTTTATTTTTTGGGCTTTGATTCAATATTTAGCCTTGTTCCTGTTTTTCTGGATGTGTCTGAAGATCTATGGATGTGTGCAATTGACACTGTATTTTAATAAAAAAGGAAACATCTGAAAATAAATAACCTGACTTCCTTGTAATAGTAAAATTATAAAAAAAACCCAGAAAATGAAATCTGAGAGATAGATTGGGAAGTGCTGAACGCCAGTGGTAACTACGTGGCAAACACTGCACCGTATTAAGGCTGTTCCATCCCTGGCCTGAACAAAAGCTGGCTAACACTGAATTTAAGTATTGGTGAGAGCATCACTTGTATCACCTGCAATATGATTTTAGTAACTGGTAGTTGTCACTGTACCCTTGCATTGGTACTGGCAAAACGGCGACAGAGATATTTTCAGCTAGATAAACAGGGGCAAGAGACAACAGTTGCTTGTCCCATTTTATTGTTTATTTCTTGAAAACCACAAACATTATAAAACAAGTCCTACAAGAGGCTCTGGAAATTACCCAGCACCATGCAGTTTTTAGCTATTAGTCACTCTCGCTGAGACAGCTTGTACTGTGTCTATGGAAAAGATGAAGTCTGAGAAAACTACAGGATGTAGTTACATGTAAAATGGGGAATTCTGACCAAAAATTCACACGCACACCAACCTTTGTACGAGCAAAGCGTTGAAAGCAATAAGCGGATTGAAAAAAATGTACTGGCGTAAAAATGAGCACGCGCTGTGTTTGGATCAGAAAGTCCCACCATTTTTCTGCAATATGCCAAGGACAAAGTCATCAGTCCTTTTCCAGCTCCTTGACATTCAGCTCACTGGAGTTTCCAAGTTGGAGGTTTAGTTTCGCTTCCGCTCCCTTCCCTTCCCAAATCACAGCACCGCTCTCGAGACCATAGCAGAGATGGGCGCTGTGGACGAGGGTGTAAGCCTTGCCTAACTCGCACACGTGCCAGCTGGGTGAAGCCAGCTGAGACTGTGAGGTGGCCCAGATGATAACTAAGAGAAAGAAATTTACTTGCAGGATGGGATGCACCGATATCTGCAGCTTGTTTTAGCTGATGCCAAGGGATGATCTCTTCCCCGGAAATAACATTTGTGTTGTCTGGGAACGCTCCATATATTGAAGGGAATACTACCAGGCAAAATAGTTTTATTTATATATTAATACTACCTTTTGAATTGTATTTTGTACTTTTTTAGTAACTGTTGTAGCTCTGTGAACCACCTCCAGTGTCAGAAAAGATTTTTATTGACAGAGCAGCTACGCCCATGCTTTTTCATGGTACTTAGTCCTTACAACTAGGCCTCTCAGTAACTTAAAATACTGTGGACTGTGCAGCTGTTTTTTCAGTTGAGAATGAGAATTAAATTTTCAGCAACCAAATAACGTGCTGAAAAAGAACAGGAGATTAAGAGAGGGATAGTACTGGGTGTGTGTCCGCAGGGACATCTACCGGTAATAGCACAGAAAGTAATGTTGCAGCAGGATCTTCATCGATGATCATACAGACCCGTCTTGTCAGCTCTCCATTTGTGTTTGTCATTAAAAAGAAGTCCAGGAAGTTACATATTTGTCTCATTTCATAAAGATGTCATCCTACACTACCTTTAAGGCCAGAGCTACACTGAGCTATAGCCCTAATAAAGCAAAATTCTGCTGCTACTTATGTCACTGGATAGGAGATGGCATTAGTCCTTAGACAAAGTCTGGGAAGCAGATGCTCACAAAAGAATTAAGCTGAAAATGTCCTAATGATAGGGGAAATTGAAACCATAAGGCTGAGCTCAGTGGAAAGTATATCAAATTAAAGTTTCTAGTACCCGTAAGCCTTTATTTATACGTTTCTCTTATCTCAAAGGGATCTGCCAAATTAGAAAAAGCGGAAATACTGCAAATGACAGTGGATCATCTGAAGATGCTGCAGGCGACAGGAGGTAAAGGTAAGGAGCCAATGATTTCTTTTCTAATATTTGGGGAAATCTCAGTAAAAACAACAAAAAAAGTGCTTTGAGGAGCTGTGATAGGCGTTTCCAGATTAAAGGAGTGGAAATCAATGCTAATGGCAGGATTGAACTCGTGGGAAAGAACTACTGGGACAAAAGAAGCACTTGACCCTGGGCTTGTGTTTGCTTTCATAACACTGTGGGAGTAAAGGCTTCATTCACAGGCAGCCCAGTCAGAGATTTGTTTGGGGTTTCCAAAGAGCACTGAAATCTGCACAGGGAGACAAAACAAATACACAAACACCAAACATAAACAGAAGGTTTGTGGCAACAATTGTATAGCACAAAACCGATGCTAAACCTCATTATCCAGCAGCTATACCGAAGGAAGTGGATGGAGAGGAACTTTATTTTTAAAATATTTTCTTTGTTCAGGACAGACTTTTCAGTGCCGGGTTAGACCAACTCATTCACCAGAACAAAACCCAGTCTTGCTCTATATAGCTAAAGGTGTCTGATGAAGCAGACAGACAGGAGGCTAGCCATGCTCTCTGCGCTCATATTTCTATGCTACATTTGTGTGTCAGAGGCCTGGGCAGCTCCCTGTTAATGGGCGCTGGTGTGACACAGTGGCTGCACTGGCTGACCCGCTAGATCAGCCGGCTGCTGAGAGTCGAGCGTACCTTGCTTGTGCAAGCTGACAGTCCCGAGGCTGGAGGCCAGATGATTTCAGCCACCCACGAGGTGTTCTGTGCAGTCATGATTTTGGAACTTATTTGGAGCGAAAAACTTGCTGGCATCCTGTAAGCACGGCCCCACGTCCCATGCCATCAACTGTGATCATTGTTCAAATTGTGGTAATGGAAACCAGCTGATTCTTCATTCACCCTCTATGCCATATAGGTAAAAGCTAGAAAAGAAGCTGCTGCTCTCTCTTTCTTTTTTTTTTATTTTTTTTTTATTTTTTTTTTTTATTTTTTTATTAAAGTTTTTAGTGCATGATTGAATTACTACTTCTCTCGGTACCTTGCAGCAATTATAAAACTTAGCTTAGAACCAGTGCATGCCTAACAACAGATGGCTATAGGAAAGCATGTTGAAGGCTGGTGGTCTATTAGTTGTGAAAATTAACACCAAGCTGATATACTTTTTTTTACATGTTAAGGAGTTTCTTCTAGGAGTCTGTTTAAGCTTAAACTTTATGGGTGACTCGTTCAGTAAGAGATAAAAGGAATATTATTGCCCATCAGGTAACAGACATGCCTCTTGATTCCTCAGAAAATGCGCAAAATTAGAAAAAAAGAAATTAACGTATATATCTAGAAATCCTTGAGGAAAACACTATTAAGTTGGTAAATCTACACATTTGAAAGTTACGAAACACCAGAATTGATCACGCTTGTGCAATCTGGACTTGGATCCTGTGTGTATGTGCGTAAAGGTGCCGTCTCTAATTGCGTGGTAGCGCTCCACAAGCTCTGTCTCACTCAGTGCACAGAGCAAACAGCGCTCGTCTGCTCAGGGAAGTGGTGGCTGCTTCACTTCATCCTCCCCATGCGACGTGTGGCTCAGTTATCCCAGCCTGACCCCCGCTTCACATGGCACATTGTTCCTCTGAGGAGCCGCAGCAGCTCCCACCCCTCCAATGTCTGCAACAACAGCAGGAGGGCCAGGAGGTGAACCCAGTCAGAGGCCTAATTTAATAGGAAGCTTCCTTCCCCTGCTTCCCCGCCCAAAAAAAAAAGTATGTGGGGGATTTTTTTATAACTGGGTCAATTGGCCCAGCTAGTGAGGGTGGGAGCCGTGGGACAGAGAGAGGTGTTGGCAGAGGCCCAGCCTCCGTCTGCTGCTAGACAAGCTGGATGTTGTTAGCAGTCCCAGGTTCTGCGATCTGGTCTCTTCCTTGGTCAGCCACTAATGCTATGCCTCCTCTGCCCAGGCTAACTCTGGCACACCTGAGGCAGTGCAGGGAAGGATGAAGCATTGCGGTGTGGGGAGAAGTGATGCAGGCTGATTTTTGCAGCTGCCTCTCACACTGTGGTCCACAAATACTACAACTTTATCATCTCCTTCTATCCCAGAGATAAGGGTAATCTCACTGCATGAATTAAGAAACTGTAGGAAAAAGAGATTTGAGAATTCGTACTGGGCAAAGTTTAAGTCTGCTTTCCTACTTACTTAATATTTTACTTTGCAGCTTAAGTAACAGTTTTAAATATAACTTCTTTGGATGTTTTTAAAGTAGATGTTTGTTTTATTCACAAGTGTAGTTATTCCCACTTCATAATTCATCTTGTGAGCAGAAGTTTTTTGTAACAGCAAAAAAGTCAATTTCATCATTTTTCCCATGGACAAAATCAGTTATTGTAAGAATGAGAAATGGGTCCTGATACCCTTATTCTCCCATGCATTGAGGGCTGGGGACAATTTCTCCTCCTCCTCCTCATGCAGAAGGGAGGACACCCAGGATGTGGAATGCATTGGGCTTGACAAGTCAGGACGGTGTCTGCCACTCTCAGCTCACTGAACCTTAGGTGGGCATAGTGGAAGAGAACCTGACGTGGCTTCTGACCCTTCTCTGCTTTTCTGAGCTGCCTGGGTGGGCAGGCAGATGCCTCCGAGGACCTGTACAGACTCCACGTTTCCACCGCCCTGACGCAGGTGCGGGCAGTGGTCTCTTGTTCATGTTGAGTTATTACTTTGGCCTAGGGCCAGGGCTTTTTGCTGACAGTGCAAGCACGCACGGGGAGGAGTGATTTGTCAACAGTGAGTTGCTTGCTGAGACCTCAGTGTGGTTTTATTGCAGATTCACTGCAAATTTAGCTTGAGTGGCTGACACCTGGATCAGCAGCATGGGTTTGTGTAGCTCAAATGACCCGTGCCCTGTGTGCAGCGCGGATGGGTTACCAGGACAGCTGAAGTAAAACCAAGACTTCCCATTTGCTACAAAACAGTGGCATGTATGCGTGTAGGTGGTGGTGGAGGATGTTCTTGGGTTTTGGAAGGAAATGAGGAACAACATTTTTAAGTCCCTGCCAGAGGGGGGAAGCCGGAGAAGGGGCAACCTGGAAAAGATAACCATCAAAACATAGTGGAGCCTGGGAGTCCTAGCTCTCATCTACCCTCTGTTTTTGTGTCTCGGCCACCATAGGAGACTGAAAGGAAGCCAGGGTCACCAGGGCTTTGGGATGGCTCGTCACAGAGCCAGCAGCTCAGAGTCAGAGGGAGCTGGTGATAACCACATCCCCCACATCTCCAGAAGGAAGGACAGAGGGAGGCTGGGAAGCCCTGGCTTGAGCTGAGTGCTCCCAGGACTCCCAGGCTGGCTGACTTGTGGCCAGAGCTGGGAAGTGGTTTTGGCTCTGCATCAGCCCCTCTGAAGCCACTGGAGGTCCTGGAGCCTCCAGCCTGGCTGACTGGCACACCCGAGAAGGTACCCTCCTATCTCACCACTGCTGGCATGCCTGGTCTTTGTTTCTCAGGATTTCACTCAAACTAAGGCATTTCCACAGATCATTTGGTCGCAGTGGACCTAGCAGGAGAAAAGCTTTGAAAAATTAGTGCTTGCTGACAGAAGTCGTTGGCCCCTTATGCTCGCTGATTTGCTGGTCTAGCCAGAGTTTCTTTTGGGTTGAGATGAATAAGATGGCCTGCAGCAAAAGCGCCATTGTGATTTGGCAAGAAGGGGTGTATAGTGGGCAGGGGATTTGGGGCAACATCTACAAATGTGCCCAGGTTAATTCTACAGTGTGGGCACGCGGCAATGGAAACACTCCCTTCTAGCTTGAAAATTTATACAAGTGAAAAAAGCCATCTAAGGAGCTAGCACTTTTCAGAAAGGCAGAGATTATTTCATGACAGAGGACAAGGTATTGCTGCCACGTTCCTCCATAATAAGGGCACTTGATCTTTATATATGGATACACATCACTGTCATGCATACCTAAAAATTTTCATTGAATGCAAGTGGAAAAACACCACGCCAACTTGGGAGTGAATAGGATATTATTTCCCCAATGAGTGTACAAAAATTTTAAAACAAAAACAGGAAAATTGCAAAAACCAGAATAGGTTTTTTTGGTTGAAGAGCTGCAACGTAAACACAAGATTTTATGCTATACCCTTTTAGAAAGAGAGTATCTTTTCACGTGCATTTAATAAGACTTTTGTTTTTTTCAAATGCTTTTTTGTCCTGGGCCTGTGAGGCTCCAGTTGCTGTTTGTAGAAATACCTCATGGGCCATATGACTGTCAGTCTTCCATCTCCAAATTAGCAGTGGCATTACATAAAACGTTTTCTCAGTAAAGCTTTTTATTGTGTGTGTGCAGAGTCATCACAAGATGTTTTTAGTTTGTAGTTAAGTAACACCGTATGTCGTGTTGTCTTAATGACTCTCTGAAGTAGATGGGACCCCAGCAGCAGTTACAACTATCTCACAATGTCAAGAAATAGTTTGAAGCATTAGGATGAATGCCAGTGTAGGGAAGAAAAGGCAGGGTAGTACATGCAAGCTCTCTGATCTCCAGCCTGTTTCTTTGTGTGGATAAGCATCTCATTCACACATACAGGATCAACACTGCATTGCAGCAGCTTGCCGAGGAATTTCAGAAGAGGCATCATGTATCTTTTTAAGTATCTTATGGACTTAGTTCTTTTCATGTGTATATTGTCTGCATAAACAACTGCAGCCTATTGCATTACAGGGATGGTCACAGAGATCATTTACAGACCAGAGAACAAACTTCTCGTATTCCATATCTTAACCCATAAGATAGGGAAATGGGGCAGCTGAGCCAGGACCGGTTGGACTATTTCACCTAATGTCGGCTGGGAAGCCAGCTCCACACTCAACATGTCTTTTGCCCTCCCCTTGCAGGTTATTTTGATGCTCATTCCCTGGCCATGGATTTCATGAGCATCGGCTTCCGAGAGTGCTTGACAGAAGTCGCAAGGTACTTGACTTCGGTGGAAGGTCTCGACACATCTGACCCCCTGCGTGTTAGACTCGTGTCTCACCTGAGCACCTGTGCATCTCAGAGGGAAGCTGCTGCCATGACCTCCTCCATGGCCCACCACCACCACCCCTTGCATCCTCACCACTGGGCAGCTGCCTTTCACCACCTCCCAGCCGCCTTGCTTCAGCCAAATGGACTCCACGCCTCCGATGCCACCCCATGCAGACTCTCCTCGGATGTGCCCCCCCACGGCTCCGCCCTGCTCACGGCCACCTTCGCCCACACCGATGCTGCCCTCAGAGTTCCCTCCGCTGGCAGCATCGCTCCCTGTGTCCCTCCTCTCTCTACCTCCCTCTTGTCCCTCTCGGCTACTGTTCATGCGGCGGCAGCCGCAGCTACAGCTGCTGCCCAGAGCTTCCCCCTCTCCTTCACTGGCACCTTTCCCATGCTTCCCCCCAGCGCGGCTGCCGCTGCCGTGGCTGCGGCAACAGCCATCACCCCTCCACTGGCCGTGTCAGCCACTGCCAGCCCTCAGCAGGCCGGCAGCGGAGGCAGCACTAAACCCTACCGACCCTGGGGGACTGAAGTTGGAGCATTTTAAGTCCCCGCCCTCTCTCCTCCCAGTCCAGCTCCCTCCTCTCCCTCAGCACAAGCACATGTGCTCAACCCACACACACACCCACACCCACGCACGGGCCTCCGGGACTTGGTGTGTCCTTCCCGCTCAGGCTGCCTGGGTGGCCGCCTTCTCCCGAAGGGCTTGAGAGGTGCCGGCAAGCCCACCGAGGAATGGCACAGTTATCTTCCTCACTGGGGTGCCGGAGAGGCCTTGGGGTGACACCTTCTTCTGCTCAGTTTGTCTTGCTGGAGGCACCCTGAAGGAGCAGCAACGGCTTTCATAACGGTGTGACCATATCAGCACGTAGAGGTTTCATGCGAAATACTTAGGAATACATAGACATTAGAACTAATAATTCTCCAGCTATGCATCCTTGTTTGGCAGAGAGTGAGGGATTGCATCTACCAGGTCTACTCAGGCTAGAAAAAGAGTTTGAGTTTCATAAGTGCCTGACATTGAAAAAATAATAAATAAATATATATGTGTGTGTATGTTCTGCTAAAACAAATAACATTGCACAGGTATAGAAATGGTATGGGGGACAGACAAAATTCTGCATTCAGCTTCAAAACTCAGATATCTTTCCAGGGCAGAGCGTGCTCTTGAAGGGGAGAGGGTTTTTTAGCCAAAAGATTGCCCAGGAAGAATGTTCAGTTTGACAGGCCTAGTTGTCACTTCCTTAGTTCACTTTATTTGTACAGACTTGCCAAATTGTGATGTCTAGCATAGCATTGGCAAAAGCAATTATCTTATCAGTGCTGGGATTAATGAACGTTTCAGCGCTGCCTGTGAGCCCTGAGGCACCCATTTTTATGGCTTAAACATGGTGCTAGCTCTATCTGCACAAACAGTGAATTTGTCATGCACCCAGAAGTAACCACCTATTTAAAGTGTGCACACTTGGATACAGTTGATTCATGCCAATACAAGAGACTCAGTGTTGTAAGAGTTCAACTTAACTTATTTAGCTGTATTTGGACATTTACTTCTAGCTGATTCCGTGCAAGATCCTTCTGCTTTTCACTATCAGCTTCTGGGAGAATGATCACTCTGGGTATGAATGAAGTTACGGTAGGGACAATTTATAAATTGGCTATTAACATGCCAACATTGTAATGTGGGTTTGATTCCAAACCAAAATGAATGTATTAATGGGATGTGAGTAAATTATTTTGTCAATACCCAGAAAACTAGTGCTGCATAAAATGGTTTGCTTTCATTTTTTATTACAGTGACTTAAAATAACATAAGTATTTTAATACATCCAGTCAAGAACTAGAGATTTTATGTAAAAAAAAAATAAAAATAAAAATAAAGCACAGCATGTATTATTATGCACTTGATTTCTCTGCTGTGTGGAGAAAGCAATAAGCATTGAGAATGTTAAACATTATGCAAAATGTACTTTAAAATATTTGTTTTAAAAATACTGTACCTACTCGGTCTTTTATGCATTACCTTGTTAACCTTTTTCTATGCAAAAGTCTTTACATATCACTAATTAAATGAAGTCCTTTTTGACTGCGTTTTATGGATGATTTGTTGCAGTTTTTGTTTGTTTTTGAGGAATACTTGTGGTCTCAGATTTTTTCTGCCACTGGTAACAAGCCTGTTGGCTGTTCTTTGCTCTTCTGCTCCCCTTGTTCAGCCAGGAAGCCTGTCTCATACAGCGTGCTCTGGAATAGGCAGGAAAAAGCAGCAGTGAAGCAGCACTGTTTTTCAGGCTTGTAAACTGGTTCTGCATTGACGGTGTGCTTAATGATGCAAACCTGTCTGTCCATCCTGGAGAGCCCCAAAAATGGTTGGGGTTTTCAGGTTCAGCTTTCCTTCAGATCCACACTAAGGGTTTAGAAGGCAAAAAATTTAACTGACATCATTAAATATACAGAATGTGAGGAGGTAGTTTTTAACTCCAGTTTTGATCTTCTAATTTGCCAGTTCTCACTGAGGCAAGGATTTGTTATTGTTTCATCTGAGACCTGCAAAGCCCCTTTATGGAAGGTGTGTAAAGCTCTGTTTAGAGGTATGAGCATGAAGCTGTACGTGTCTGAATGCCCAAGTTACAGCTGACAAGACTGCGGCACAGAAGAAGGGTGATCACCCTGCAGTCAGACAGATACGTCACCTGTCATCAAAAGCCTCAGCAGCCTCAGCTCAGTGGTTCACTCCCTATGTATGATCCCTTTCTCTCGAATGTTAAACCTGGAATGGATCCCTGCCTGAATCAGCTGATCTCCAGCACCTAGGTGAAGGGGGGTTGTGATTCATGTGAACAGCATTCTGTCCCATGGAAAAAATGGACAAAAGAGGGCAAAGAAGCCTTGCAATCCCTGCACTGTAAAACAAGCTTGATATTCTTTGAAGTATTGTATGGAGGGGAATATGACATTTTTCTGATAAAGGACAGTAATGCTGTACTGCTGTACTGCCATTTTTAGCAGCATACAGTTTAGGTACCATTCACTTTCTATGTATGTAATTTCAAGAAAAAAGATGACATTAATGAACTGGTTGGTACATAAAACAGGGTTTACATGAAAAAGAGCAGGTTGCAGCCCTACTTGACTTTAAGATGTTAACTATTCACCTGCCTTCTAAGAGCCTGATAGGAGGTCTCTCATTCATGTAACATTAAAAATTGGCACGCACTGACTTGGTTCCCTCCCATCTAATTGATATGTGCCCAAAAACATTATCATTTGTTTCCCCAAATGCAATATTCTGCCTCACTCTAAATAAAAAGAGGAAAAAAAAGTCAGTTTGAAAAAATATTTCTAAGACACTGATTAGATGAAAGTGTGGTTATTTTAACATCCTGAAACAATACACCACAGATGGATTTGCTGCAGCCTGTTTGTGCTTATCCCATCTTCACTCATAAAACAGGCCAGATCCATGGATGATGAGTTGCTGATGTCTTCTCTATTGCTTGTTGTGTTCTCTTCTGTTCTGTTTTGATTTCTTTTAATTCAATCACCTAGAGAGGCCAGGACACAATGCAGGAGCTCATCCTTCATGCCTGTTTATTCCTAGCCGGGTGGGAATCTCTCTGAGAGTGGATGAAGATTTCAAAGTGAGAAATGAATGGAGAAGTATATTTCACATGTGCTGTTGGAAAGACATCAGAGGGTAATAGCTTCTGATGGCTTTGGTGCTAACAAATGATGGTTGCGCTAACCGGTCAGAGCTGAAGAAGTCTATGCAGTTTATAAAACAGAGCAAGGGAAAGCTGTGTACTTGGCATAACCAAGATCCGAAAGGTAGGACTCGTGGCTTTGCACATGCAACCTTACTTCAGCCCTTTTCTATCTTTATTTATTATGCATTCAGTGATGAATGGACCTGGATGAAGAATAAAGTTTTAAATTTATATAATTTAGGAGATAATCATAGCACATACCACAAGAAGGCAAATCTGGGTGCTTGTTCAACAGTAAGCAGTTGGCTTTGACTGACTTTTCAATTGGTGGGTTTGCAACCTTAAATTCCAGTTTTCAAGAGGATCAAAGGAGGTTATACGATTTCCTAGAATGTTTTTCTTAAGAGGAAAAAACTAAAAACCAATTCTGTCACTCAGCATTAGCAGGCTCGAAACCTTAGCCCTCAGCAATGCAAATAAAAAGCACTTAGGCTGCTGAGAGAAGATTATTACCCTAGAGAGAAGACAGGCAATTGAGAGGCGGTGCTGCCTGTCCTCCCTCTGTTCTGATTGCAAGTGGAGGAAATCCGGCATTAGGTATTGCCCAGAAGAAAAAACAGCTACTGTGCTGAGTGTTGAATGCATATATTCAAAGTAGAATAATCATCTCATGGTTGTGACTACATCTGCCTAAAAAACTGCCAGGAGGTGCCAGTTCATGCTGCTGACTCCTTAGTGAGAGCCTTCAAAATGTTTGCTTGCAGCTATTTTGGAAGATTACACTTTAATCAGGATGTCGTGAGATAAACCTGGGACATGGATATTGGCACATTCTTAGGGCTATTGTAAATGAGGAATTTCTTCTTTACAATAGGAAAAGGTCACAAGCATTTTTTAATCAGAAGATACAACATCAGAAAATCTACTGAAGTGTGGACTGTTACCAGCTTTGTAGTCACCAAGCTCATTAATCATCTGCTTCTGCAGGCACAGATAGCCTGAGATCACACAAATGAGGACCTGGGTGATTGAACAGTCATTCGTAGTTTTGTCCAACGTGGAGAAAAGATGAAGGAATTGGTATAGCTTTGTTTGCAAGCCTCATTTTTGTGAGGTCATTGCATGAGCCTGAGTTAATTTTACTCAGCAGCGAACTTTTTATTTGTGCTCTGTTTCTCTGCTTCATCATTTCACACAGCAAGTACTTGTGTGTTTGGAAGCTGATGTGTAAAAGTCTCAAAGGGATGATTGCAGCAACACACCTCACCATAACCAGAAACGATAAGCACAGGAGCACCAGGCAGGTGCTAGAAATGCCGGGATCTCCACTTGAGGGTAAACTAAACCTTTCCTGATTTATAAATGAAACAATATTTTGAGAGATCTGAAAATATGTGGGATTTTGCTTTGTTTTGGGTTTTTTTCGTGGTAATTGCTACTACTGGAAGTTGTAAAGTGCTATTAATGTGTAAATACAATCACTTAGTCAGCATTTAGTTGCCTAAATATTTGCTATGACCTAAGCTGGGCTCCAACCTCTGGAAGGTGCAGGTCTCCTTTGTGTCCTGTGTCACCTCTGTCTCTGTGCAGGTGCCTGGGAAACCCAAGTTGCTTAAATGGCACTAAATGTGTGTGGCCAGGCAACTGAATTTCTCCCTATCTTCTGTAATCTCCGGAGATGTGATCTAAGTTTTTCGAAGAATCAGACTCCTCACCAGAAGAAACAACAGAACAATATCAAAATCATTTGGCGATAATGTATTGTCATCATCTATCAATCCTTTAAAACTAAGACCACTCGACACTTCATTCAACACTAATTTCAGAAGTTCTCTTAATGGTCTGACTGCAGCAGTGGCAGTGATTATAAGATGATACCAGTATAATTTATTTTAAGGGTTATTTTTCTCCATTCATGATGACAATGCAAAGCTGGGACACATGAATTGGTGTCATACCCTAGATATTGAAATACGAGAATCAAAAGGAAATGAGTATGGGAAATAAAATGAAGTATGTCTGGGTGAATTATTTCCATGGTCTGGAGAGGCAGACTCTTTTTTTTACAGATACAACTGCAAATATTGAATTCAAGCAAAGATAAATGTTTTAGACAACATTTATCTGAAGAGCGCCGTTACTTACTCTACAGTAAAGTCCTTCTGAGGTGTTGACTTAATTTTGCTTTCTGCTCAGTCCATATTTGGCATTTTTCTCTTCTACAAAGGAAAGTCTTCAGAGTGAAAAAGTACCTTGATGCAACACTGAAACTGTGCTTGCTGGGAAATTTTGAATGCTGCTGGTGTCTTCATGTGTGTTACACTGCAAGAGCTCTGCACACAGTGCTCCAGGAAACAGTGTCTCAGTAGAAGATCAATGAAAAGTGTTTTCCTTGTAAAGAATACCCATACATATTACTGTGTGGTAAGTGAAAATCTAACAAATTACTACAATGCCATACAGAAACCTAAGGAGACAAAATTATAATTACTTAAAGGCCTATACTTTTCTCCCCCTTTGTTTTGATTTAACTCAGAATACCGTATTTTTTGTCTATATCCCAGAGAGACAAGTAACATTAATTTTCTTTAGGAGAAGGACTCTCTCGCTCAAGTAGTTTAAAAGAAAAGTTATGCATTCAAGGTACATTTTTGCAATTTGATTAAAAAGACGAGGTATGTTGTGTGTTGATTGTTCACATAGTTTTTAATGTCACTTGCCAGCACAACCCTTGGCTTTAATATAAAAAACCTAAACTAAGGGAACATTGTTTTTCTCCCCACCTCCTCTCCCTTTCTTGCTCTCTAAATGTATTTTGATGGAGGAGAAGGGAATTTCTTTTGCTTGGGTTTTCTGGGGTTTGTTTTCCCTGAAGAGGCACCAGGGTGGCAGTGGGGAATGGAGGCAGGGATGCTGCCTCCTTGGGCAGCAAGAGCATCTCCTGCCCTCTGGGTAGGCAAAGCTGCTTCCTCTCCTTTTCCCTCCCCTGCCCTCTTTTTGGGCAGCCATCCCACCAGGTCTCTCCCTCCCTCCTTTCCCAGCATCAAGGAGATGCAACCTCAGTGAAAGATTCCTGCCAGGGAGCCACCCCAGCAGCAGCTGGTGGCAAGGAACAGCTGCCAGCCTGTGGTTTCATCAGCCTGTCCCAGTCCCCATCGCCACACTTTTTTTCATTTTGTTGATCATAGAAGCTGAAGTGAATGTTTTTTGATAATTATCTCAGACCTTCAGCCACAATCTGCTGTCACTAATGTCTGTTTCCTTCCCCACTCATGTTATCAAGAGTCTGATACCTGCCCAGCTACAATGACTTTGAGCCTTCATTTTATTATTGGATTTAGTAGATAAAAATGCTGCAAACAGGATTCTCAAAACAAAACAAATAAAACCATTTCTTGATACTGCTGAAAACTGACCTTCATAGGCCGTTCTGTCCTCCTTCAAGGTCTGCTAAACTGACAAGCAAGATTCCCATTAGTAAATCACTATTGGATCATTAAACCTTTTTAAGGCAGTGTGTGCCTTACCAAGTGAATGAGGATTACGACACAGCAGTGGCTGCTGCCCACCGACAATCATGGGAACCGACCTCAGTAATAAATCCATTAATTATCTGGCTCACTTTGACCAGTTCTCACGCCAGAGCCGCTCCTTTGATGTGACCGTCAAACCTCAAGGATGCCCAATAGCAGTAGCCACCAACAAAACAAAAGAGAAGTAATAATTCAATACAAATGTGTAAAACCTGCTTGCTCATATGCACAGCTTTTGCAGTGTGGTATTTCTATCCCTGTGGATCAAACTGGAGACCAAAAAAGTGGGAAATAAAGCCCTTTTTTACTGCATATAACCTTTTAAGGGAAGAAGAGCTAGGCATGTTAGGGAGATAGTTTTTAACTATCATTAACATACATGACTTTTTCAGCAAAGGAGAGGGGTTCCCTGTTGCTTTTCAAAATCAGTCTTATAGTTCATCAGTGTGCATTTAGGACTTGTCCTACAGATGGACTAAGGATGTCCTTCTGAGGGATGCAGAGGAACTATTCCTCTTCATTGTGATTATTTGTATAAACAAAATTATTTACACTTTCAAGCCTGCAAGACCAAAGGTTTAGAGAATGCATTCTTATTTGTCTGATTTTTTTAAATTCCGGGAGTCCACCTACTTTTGAGTGTTTAAATACATCAGAAATACAACTGTTAGCCTGCTTCTTGGCCACCCACCTGTAAAGTGGGAATAATGTTACTTAATTCTTGTCCTTGATCTTGTCTAATTAGATTTCAGACTCATCATCATCATCACCTTGTGAGCACCTGAGTTTCTGGCCTTTACCATAGGCCTCTGGTTAACAGAAGATAGTAGCTCTCCTGAAGCCCAGATGCTAGTGAGGGAGATACATTTCTGATGTCATAAGGGATGACATAGAAGAAAATCCCTTTTGAATTGTATGACCAGAAGAGAAGCAGAATTTATTAAATTACTTTTGTTTGGTATTTTTACTCCTAAAGGAGGATCGGTAAACTGTAATCAACACTACGTACAAAAGATTTTAAGATGTCAGGTTTTCAGGAACACTAAAATACTTGTAAATATACCAATATGATGGGAATGAACAAGCAGAGGACACTGCTTCTGTGTATTACTGTGATGAGCTGTCCTGGGAAAATTGTTGCCTCGTGCCTGGGGTGGGGTGACTCCTGCCTGCCTGTAGGCAGACAGCTGCCTGCTCCTGCTGCCTGCAGTCTGCTTGTCTCATGCTGCTGAGAGTTATGTACTGCAAACAGCCCAACAACAGAGTGCAGTCACCAAGAAAGCGGATGTGTAGGGGGTGATGGGCACCTTTTCTAAACTTCAGTGTTTCTGAAGTGTGGCAGCACAGCATTGCCACAGGGAGATGTTGCATGTTGCCTGCATCCACAGCCAGAGCCACCAGCCACCTGTCACTCCTTTCTCACCAAAGACAGACTTGGGAAGGTCATGGTGGTAAACCCAAGGGTGAGCACTTCAGAACCAGGTTTGGCACACACACAAAGGCTGTCTGTGAGCCTTGTAGCAGGGGAGTCATGGTGATAGGAGCTTAGGAGTTCATGTTCATCCTCTCACATGCTCCACACTCAGCTTCAGCCTGGTTGCTTAAGGGGAGATGAGTGCAGTATGGTGGGAGGGATGAAAGCCACCCAGCAGGCTACAATAAGAAAATCCATTTTGATTGACTCAAGGTCATAGTCCAAACAAATCTGAAACTGAGACTTACTACCTGCCTTGGGGTGGAGAATGAACAAACTGAAGATTATATACTGCAAAACTTCACTTTGATAGAATTAGACAGATAGTTGCTTATCTGAGCAGAAGGGGAGATCAAATTTTTTTTTTTTTCATTTATTTTGCTGGAACTCTTGTGCAGATCTGAAGCTTACACAATACCAATTATGCCATTTATAGAATAGAGAGTTGTCATTTTTATAAAAAAATCCCTTGCAAATGATGAAGGACCAGTTTGAGTGCACAGCCACTCAGTGGCAGAGCTGAAGAAGGCCCCCTGCTATGGCCACGCTCCATCAGCTCAGCCACCTTGTCGTTGTCTGAGTGGCTGCTGTTCCCTGTTACATGCAGCAGACAGCACCACCAGCCAGAGCACGTGTTGTAATAGCAATTTATAGTCTGTTATTATTTTCCTGCTTTTGGGGGAAACTGGCACCTCCCAGCTATGTTTTCCTGCCAGCAACAAAAAAATTAGGCACAGCATAATAGTGTTGTCAATATAGTTTACTAAAACGTGATTAATCAAAAGAGCACATGAGAAACAAAGCATGGAAAGGCAGAAGGTAATGATTGACTGTAGCCACAAGGCAGTATAAAAAGGATCTAGAAAACAGATTTCCAGCATGCAAAAGTTCAGACCTTTGAAAGGATCAGAGCTTTCATAATTTCATGATCAGACCACTTCTTAATAGGATATGGCAACTGCTCCCGTTAAAGGACTTGCTGAAAAATGGCCCTTGGATAATATTATCCAGATCTGTGAGTGGTAATTAAATCTGCATTGCACTTCTGTTAACATTACCTTAAATAAAATACCTTGGTTTGGATAAAATAATTTCTTTTAAAACATGATTAAGAGTGAATTTCCCAACTGTAGTTCTGAAGGGACAGTCCTAGGAGGACATGAAATGAGGTTATGTTTTCTATCTTACTGTCCAGAAGGTGTTTCATATTGAATCTGTAGCTTGGGAAGAGATTTTACAGTTATATTTTAAGACAGCAATATTTTGCAGAAATAATCTTGGGATAGATAATAGGAGGGGGGGAAAAGTCTGGAGAAGGGATTGTGTGCCTGAAAGCTTCTTTTGGGGTTGTTTTTTTACTTCTACCTCCAGCAGTTTAATAAACGCTTGGTATTTTTTTGTCATTTGACTGCCATGGTGAAAATAGCACTAAGGTCCCATGGCTCACCATCCTTGTGAATCCATGCAGAAGGGAATGAAACCACACCTTGTCTTGTGTCCCTGGGCAGCCAATGCTCTGGGATCCTGAGCTGTGATGCAGAAATTTTGCTTCTCTTCTTTGCCTTGGCACAAACTTTCTGCATGATCTTCCATTCAAAATCTACAGGTGAAAAGCAGAGATGCTGCTGGCCCCTGACACATCCATACATGGATCTTTGTCACTCTGGTAATGGTATGTATCATCGATGTATTAATGCCACAGATAGGATGAGGTGTTAGAGTCCAAGACGTACTCCTGACTCCTGATAATACTTTCTGTTTTTTTTTTTTTTTTTTTTTTTTTTTTTTTTTTTTTTTTTTTTTTTTTTTTTTTTTTTTTTTTTTTTTTTTTTTTTTTTTTTTTTTTTTTTTTTTTTTTTTTTTTTTTTTTTTTTTTTTTTTTTTTTTTTTTTTTTTTTGTTTTGTTTTGTTTTGTTTTGTTTTGTTTTTCTAAATGCCATGTTCAGACTCTCTAAAGACAGTCTGTAAAGTTTCCATGCACAACTTCGGAACTAGGCTGCATATATTTTGCCTTAATAACAACTTCATTTGTGCATCAAGTTGGCTTTATCGGCAAATACAGAGCCTTCATTGCTCTATAGCTCGCTGGAATGAAACGGGCACAGTGTTAACCTATGGAATTGAATCTGAAACCTCCAGAGCAGGGACCGCTGTGGGAGGCACGGGAGGGTGGTGGCAGACACAGGACCAGGCTGCCACCTCGTGGCATGTTCCAACAATACTTTTATCAGTAAGCAGAGGCTCGTTACCTTGCAGAGGACACCGCGAAGTCGTATTTGTTTATGTCCTCCACAATAAAACAAAAAATAAGGCCGTAAGTGGCCACCAGAATGTCCTGGGAACATAATAAATCTAATGACTGCATGACTGTATGCCCTTCAGATAGAAGTGAAATATGAGGGCAAGTAGAAAATATACTTATTTAAAAAAAAAAAAGGGGGGGGGGGGGAATCTTCCATTTTCCAAAGAGTTGCCGGTTGTAAAAGTCATGCAAACTTTTATGTTCACTCCCAGCCAAGATACTTCATATAGGATTGGAAAAAATCTTAAGAAGTGGAATTATGTAGAGCTCTAACTTGAGGGACGTAGCCAGAGAGAAAAGTTGACTCAGCTGGTAGTTTAAGTTGATCTACAGTTATTTCTTCTGCAGTGCATGCCTGTCAACCTTTGCTGTGAGATGAAAAGCACTTGGTCACACTTTTGAGGAAGAAGAGAAATGAAAGTAAAAATACTTGTGAGCTAGTATCTCAAAATCTATCACAATTAAAAGCAAATTCAGCTACACTTTGAAAATATGATATTAATAATCTTATATTTGCTTGTAATATCTCTGTTCTAGCCAGTTCACTTTTGTAATATGCTTTTGATTGCACTGCTGGTCCTCTGTAAAACTGCCTGACTCTTCTGGGGTTTCAGCATGCCAGCATCATGAGTTATTTTTTATTTTAAACAAAATATCAACAAAGACTCTAGGAAGGATGGTTCTTCCACCTGTTAAAAACAAGTACCATGTTCTTTCCCTCCATCACATTAATCTAAGGTCCAGGAAACAGGGAATCAGAAACTGCTGGAACTGTTTGACACACACTGAAGGTGAACACTGATTCTGGAGTCTTTCCACCCCAAATCAGGATACCTTTAATCGCACTGGGACATGAACAAGAAGAACACCAGCAAGAGGACTGGTTCTTACTCCTTGCCAGGTGGATATTTGCCATCTGCACAAGGGAAAGTTTCAGGTCTGTCACTGGACTGAAAATGGATTGGGAAGGCCATTAGATAGTTTCCTCAGAGGCTATGCTAGCATTCCTAACAAAATCTTGAAAACTACCCTCTTTGTGTGCAAGAGGTAGTCTGGTGGCTTTCCCATGTTTCTAAAATCTTGCACATGATTATCCTTTCTCAGATGACTCTGAAGGTGGACTTAAGGTGCTAAAAGTGTGAAAATGTCCTACTACAAAATGAGTTAAAACCAAAGGAAATGCTTTTTTTTGTTGCTATTCTGTAAACCCATACATATACCTTTTCTGGGAAGCTAGTCAACACCTGTAATTCATTTTAGCTGTTTCTAAAATCACCCATAATTTTTTGAGGTAGAAACCAGCAACTTCTTCCATCAACTTGTTAAGGCATTTCACTGAGATCTAAGAGGGAGGGAAGAATCTCAGAGCCCTACACAGCTCAGTGCAACTCATGTGAACTGTTAATTGTAGGGAAAAGTGCAAGATGAAATAATACAGTTGTGACTTTCAGGATCTTAGGAGACCCACTGAGCTATTCCCCTGATCCAGTCTGAGAGTGTTGATGAGATGCGTGCTCAGCCCACTCTTAACATTATCTCCAGCCATAGGAATGCAGTAATTCCTTAGGTGACATCCTTTGGTCCTGGGTTTTAACTATTATTTGGCCCCTTTTCTTAATATCTAAAGGGTGACAAAGGTTGGCTGTTTGCTTTCTGCCTTAAAGCAAAGGTTATCCCATCCCTTTGCACCTTCTTGAAGCTTGTCATACAAAATACATCGTAAGACCTTGGGATTTCTCATGAGACACTCCTATCTGCATTGAAGGGCAGCCCAGGCTGCAGTACATCTCTGGCATGCCTGGGAAAGGCAGCCAAAACCTTTATTTCACTGGTGTTTTCACATCAGACCAAAGTACTCCCACATAAAGGGTGGCCTGCCAGTACCAAGGAGTTACATGGGTGATGCAAGGGTCGTGGCTTGCTCTTGGCAGCAGGGAGGATCCCTGCTAAAGCATAATCTGCCAGGCGTGCTAGCCCCAGGCTTGCAGTCTGTCTAAGCTAGCTATTATATTCATTTATTATCAGTATTTCATGTTTTACCAAGAAATACTGATAGTATTTCTTACAGCAGTGTCCTGGGTCCAGCTGGATGGAGATAATTTTCCCCACAGCAGCTCTCATAGTGCTGTGCTTTCTGTTTGTAGCCAGAAGGGTGTTGATAACTCACCAGTGTTTTGGCTACTGCTGATCAGTGTTCCCATCAAGACACTAACATGCCTCCCTTCCAAGGCCAGTGGGCTTCGAGTCAGAATTTGGGCAGGGACTCAGCTGGGACAGCTGACCCAAACTAACCAAAGGGGATATTCCCTACCCTATAACCATTGTGTTCAGCAATAAAATGCAAGATAAGGGTGGGGGAAGGGATTAATTTTTAAGGCATTTGTCTTCCAAAGCAACCTGTACTGGGCCTTCGCTTTCTTGCATTAAACTCCCTTTATCTCAATCCACAAGTCTTTCATCTTATTTTATCCCCCTGTCCTGCTGAGGAGGGGGCATAAAAGAACGGCTAGGTGGGCACCTCATAGCAAGCCAACATAAGCCCACCACAGGCAGGCACTGTTTCGATGTGAAAGAGATCTGCCCACTGCCCTCTCACCCTACAAATTAGGGGCAGGTGTGTGTGTGGGGGGGGCTACAGGTGAAGAAGAGAAGTTCTTGCTGGAGCCCCGGATAAGGATTTGGATGCACAGCTGATTGTGCACTGCTACAGGACAGAGCTCTGAGCTCTGGGTGGAGGAGAAGAGGAGGCACCCTCTGCTGCAGGAGTGGCAAAGGCCTTTCTATGTTCTCATCACTTCTTCCCTTCCCACCTACTGGAGCACCCACACCATTTTTAGGAGCTAAGAAAGAAATTGCCTCAAGTTGTGCCAGAGTAGATTTAGATTACATATTAGGAAATTTCTTTTCCACAAAAAGGGTTGTAAAGCATTGGAACAGACTGCCCAGAAAAGAGGTGCAGTCACCCTCCCTGGAAGTGTTAAAAAAACAGTTCAATGGTGAATAGGGCAGTGGTGCTCTGTGAATGGTTTGCCACGATAATCTTAAAGGTCTTTTTCCAACAATAATGATTCTCAGGTGTGGTGCGGGCTTCACTGCAGGAGGGAGGGAGACAGGTGCTAACTGCAGGGAGGTATTAAAAATCCCTTTGTCTCTTTGTTTACTTCTTTCCACCTCCAGAAGAATATCTCCTCTCTTCCTTGCGCCCCCCCAACCATATGCATGTCATGGTGGGGGCTGTGCAAATACACTGCACAAAGGCAGGCCTGTTGCTTAGCTGAGGAAGCACCAAAGAGCACTGCAGTCCCCCTTCTGCCACGACAGGGGTGCAGGTGACAAACCCTTCCCACCTTCTTTGGGGGAAACAGCACTCGGTCCGAGAGGCACATGCACACCACAGACAGCTAAGCAGGTCACAGAACCACAGAACGGGTCAGGGAAGGGATCACAGCAGGTCATCTGCTCCAACCTCCCTGCTCGAGCAGGGTCATCCTAGAGCACAGGATTGCATCCAGATGATTCTTGATATCTCCAGTAAGGGAGACTCCACAAGCTCTCTGGGCAATCTGTTCCAGTGCTTGGACACCAGCAGAGTAAAGAAGTTCTTTCTCATATTCAGGTGGAACTTCCTGTGCACTGGTTTCTGTCTGTTGCCTCCTGTCCTACTGCTTGACACCACTGAAAAGAGCCTGGTTCCCTCCTCCTGACACTTTCCCTTCAGTTCCTTGTAGACGTTGATGAGGTTTCCTCTCATTTGTCTCTCCTTGAGGCTGAACAGGCCCAGTTTCCTCAGCCTTTCCCCATAACACAGATGGTTCAAAGATTTGTAATAGCACTAAGTAACCATTCACGTCTGGGGAGAAATATATGGAAACACCCTAAACTGTAGGAGTCGCCAGGAAAAAAAAAAAAAAAAAAAAAAAAAAAAAAGGAAGTGATGGTATTTGTAAATGCTGGCCAGCAGCCCTACATTTACCCCTCTAACCAGCCCTCTGCTGACTTCTAGAACCCCTACGCGTGGGCATGGGGTGTCCACAGCTAGTTTTGTGAAGGGAAGACTTCCAGACGCTACCCCTGGCCACGCTTCCCCCGCCCACCTGCACAAGGCGCTGTGACTTCGCTCATTGCCCGTGTGCACGATTCCTCCGAACTGCCAAATGCGCCTTAATGATCCCAGCCGGGCACTAACGCCCACGCCTCGGGCTCGCACAGCGGCCGGCCGATGCTCCCGGAATCGTAAAAGCAGAAGAGGGTCGTGATTAAACCAACAGCGCCAAAGAGTTGGAAAAATACAAAAGAGTCTTTCCCTGACCGGGAATCGAACCCGGGCCGCGGCGGTGAGAGCGCCGAATCCTAACCACTAGACCACCAGGGAACTTGCAGAACGCTCCGTCATTCCTCTTTACCACTCCTTGCTGAGGGCCCAACGGCCATAACGACACCCCCGCGCCACACTGTGCCGCTGGTTTTTCCTTGTGTTCCCACCTTCCAGGCAGTACCAAGTCTTGGAAGCAGCTGCGTGTAGGGAGGGACGTTCCATTCCACCCCGCAGAAGGGGATAGCGACGGCAGGGTGGGAAGGAGAGTGGGGCGGCCCAGGCGAGGCGGGTGAGGGTCCCCCACCGCGGGCGGGATGACGGTGGGGGGCCGGGAGGGACAGAGCCGCCAGCCCGGGGGTTCCGCAGCGGGGGTGGGGGTGGCCACAGGCAAGAGCTGCGCGGCCAGGGCGGGGAGTTCGGGGAAAGGCGTCCGACCGTAGGGCCACGTCTCCTTTCCTTCTCCCGCGGGGGCACTCCGGCCGTCCGCGGCGGGCGCGGGGCTCCACGCGGTTGTTTTCCCTCATTTCGTCTTGCCTATACACGCTGTTCGTGACAAGATCGTTTCTTTACGGGGTGTCGCTGCCACGGCTGCAGGCGGTGCCTCGTCAGCCGAGCTCTCTGCCCTGCACATCCCGGCAGGCGGCAGCCGGGAGGGGATGGACGTGGTGCTTCCCTCAGCTCCGTCTTGGTCGCTGTCCGGGCAGGCTGTGGAAATAAAAGCACCGGTGTTAGGTCTGGAGGGGAGAGCCAGTCCAAAGGCCTGCCTCAGGTGGGAGCCAGTGGCTCCACACAGGGACTCGAGGTTGGGGGTTTGCTTGCTTTGCACTCCCGCGGCCTCCTCACGCCGTAGATACTGAGCTGTGACCTTGCTTGTTTTGGTAAGATTTGTGTGGGAGGAATGAAAACTGCCAACGATGCAGATGACACTGCATGAGCGCTTCTTCCTCTGGTGTGTTGGGTTTATGAGCACAGTAGATCCACGAGTTGTAGGAGGAAAAAGTGTCCAATAATACAGGCAGGTTGGCTCTACACAAGCAAATTTCTCTAGTTCTCAAGCACTCTGCTCTAAAATACATTATATAAGAGACCTTTCCTGTGTTAAGATAGATAAGTTTCTTGTGGACTGTGCAAATATACATTAGCTGATCTTTAAAAGCTTTAGAGTCTGAAAACAAAGGTATCCCTTTCCTTGGGGATGTCTTCAGGAGGTTGATAGTGTTTGGTTTGTGTCTCATCGGAGTTCAGCCAACAGTTGATTTCATCCCAAACATTTCACTGTAGCAGGCTGGAACAAAACATGTGTCTTGACTGTGATGGAGATTTCTTTTGTCTGAGTTGAGCAAGTTTACTGTGCAATGAGGTAGATATCATAAAATACAAGGTTATAATCAGGCCCTCAAATACAGTCTTATGTCTTATATATGCAAGAATACCATTTCACATGTGTAGATTGATAGCACCTTCTTTGGTAAGACCAAGGCATTTTAGGCCTTAAGGAGACAAAGCTGTGGAGCTCTGGAGGGTGAGGTATCACTGTGGCCTGAGGCCACTGCAAAGAGTTGTATGTGATTAGGTGAGAGAGGTCAGCTGGTCCCAGCAGGTAATCTGTGCCCATTGTTGAAGAGAAAGGCAAAGTGGGAGCTAGTTTCCTGCAACATGGAAGCTTCAGGGAATGTGAACCAAATACAGATGTGGTTCTGTGCTGGAGAAACTAAGCTAGTCTTAAAGGGTTTCTATGCTTCACTAGGTCCACAGTGTCATGGTTAAAAGCATAGGCTTCTCCACCCTGGGTGCTTATAAGGTGTGTTTTGGAGTGGTACTGACTTCTGTGCTTCTGTGGCTGTTATCAGCACGAGACAATTAGGTAAGAACTAGAGTAGGTCCACAACAGCTGCATTTGCACTGTTGAAAGTGTGTGTTACACAAGGGTCATTGCCACCAAGTTCTTAGAAGGCCTCTGTTGTGTGACACTGCAGAGGAAGGTAGGGGTGAGACCCCTGATTCTTAGGCTGCCTGAGTGTTAGAGAAAAAACATCCCCCCCAACAATTTCAGAAAAGTAGCTGAGCCTATGAAAGATGTGATCTTATGGCTGGATGTGAACCTGGCTGACCAGTAGACCATCAGGAAAGTAGCACTGAGAGTCATATGCTGTCTTGTTATTTTTAGAAATGGCTTTCTTTGCTGTACAAGTCATGTGCACTGACAAAAGATTATGCCTCTTCTCTGGCTTCCTGTATCCGACAGAGAAATGCATCAGTGAAACTGTCAGCGATTCAGCCTCCTGCCAGCACAGAAGCAGCCAGTGCCTGCATCCCTGAGATGCTAGCTGAAGAATGATCTTCCCGAAAGCGCCAGGGAAGGAATGTCAGAGGCTGGTGTTTCTTTTCACTTAACGGTGGTGTGTTGGTAAAACCAAGTGAGTACCATTCAGTGTTGGAGGTACTGTACCACAGCTGCCAGTTTGGTATGTAAAGCTGAATTTTGAAACCTGGAAAATCAGAGCAATTACTTTAAATGCAAGCTGTATAGCAGAATGCAATTAACTTGTCTGTTCCATATGAATACATTACATATTATTATTACTTTAATTTGCCATGTTAATTGATGTGTGATAGTAGGCTTACTATGTAAAGATGAATAAGAATAACATCGAAGTAATGTGCTAATTTATGGAAAGTACATCATTTGAGTATGTTTCTACTATATAATGGTAAATACAAAGTGTCTTTAGTGTCTGTGGTACATGCTTCAGCAGTAGTGAAAATCCTCAATCTGCACAAAATCTGTAAATTGTATTTGTGATTGTGTAATGTGTGCATTTATCACTCTTCTCTTACCTCAACTGTATGTTTCATTTGGAAAGTCCTGACATCAGCTTTTCTTCTTTAAGTTAGCCTGACTTAAAATGTACATTATCCCTCAAGGAAGTGGAGAGGAGAGGGATGGAGATGATGATGCATGGTCTTTTGCTATTTTATGTATAATTTCCATGTATAGTCAGAATGGTTACCTAACTGTTAGATTATAATGATTTTCTGGCAGAAAAAATACTATTGTAGTTTATATTTATTATATCTGTTTTAAACGTAATAGTGTTTTCATGGAGATAATGTAAGGAAAACCTCAAAAGGCATTGCCCAAGTATCAGGACTGCTGAGCTCCCAGCTCCAAGCCCCTATTCCAGGCTCCCTCTGCCTGCAGTGTGGTGCACACAGCGCCAGGGAGCGGCACATGGGGACGTGCAGCGTCACGTCTCCATGTGCCGTCCAGGCACGGCGTTCCCTGTTTACGGGAAATACTTCAATGATCCTGAAGAACAAGAAAGGGAGTAATCAGCAGTATTTTATAAATACTTTTTATTTATAAATACTTTTAAAATTCTTTTTCTTGAGCTGCCGTTTTAACCCTGGCACTGTATTTGATTTAGAAAAACGTGTGTCAGCTTTTTTTTTTCCTCTTAGGCTGTGTTAAAATGCACCCGATTCTGGGATTTGGGATAAGGTACGGTGGTGGGATGCTTCACCCAGCGCCCACAGAGCTCAAAAAAGTACCTTAGTTGAAACAAACAGGACTTTTTTGCCATCTCTTGTATCAGCCAATTTTGTTTCTTTTATAGTCTTTCTTCTGAGCATTTTGAAAGCAACTTTTGGTTTGCTCTACTACACAGTAAAAATCGGTGCACAGTGTAAGTTATTAGTGGAGAACTTCTTATAAAAGTTTCAAGCTATGGCCTCTTTCTCATTTGTGTAAAACTTGTGGAAATTTTCAGTACCTCTGTCAAATTGAGTTCTATCTAGACAATCAATTCAAAGTTAAAGGGTGAGTTGGGGACACTGAAAATTCATCATTACATAAACTGAAGAAAGCAGGCTAAAAATAGCCCTCAGTGCATGGTAGGATCAAGCTGGGCCTCAATTATGTATGCATAAAAGTCTGTCTGAAACCTATTTTGTGACTACTTCATGGTGAATAATTGTAGGAGTAATTGGGAAAAATGGGACTGCTAATGGAAAAAAAAGATTGGTGTCACCTTTATTTTCATATCTTTTCAAAAATGGACTGCTGTAGTAGTCAAGGTTATCAATGTAATTCTTTATGGCAGGTTTCTTCCTTAAATAAGCAAGCTGTAAGCTAACAGTTGCATATGTAAAAAAAAAAAAAAATCCAGAAACTACATGAAACACACATGAGCAATACAATATTTTTTTTTGCTATTAGTGTTAGCTGATCTGAATGCAGTCCATAAACATGCTGTACCTCTAACAGTTTTTTCACTGTAATGCATGCAATTCTGTTAATGTACTCTAAAGTGTGTATTATAGAAGATCAAAACTCCTTTAAATGTAGTACTTCAGTATCCCAAATCTGTTCTGTGTTCCATGTGTGGTTATACATGTGAGTTTTGTGAGAAGTCTATTTCTAGGGTAAAAATTCACAATTTAGAAGGGATTAAAATAGCAAAATTGCATTTTATCTCCATCAAAATAGTACAATTGGTGATAAAACAAATTTGCACAATCCTAAAATGAATGAGCAACATGAACTTAAGATTTTCTCAGGTAAAGATATTCTAACCTCTAAAGATATTCCCCTCTAACTATGAAGAAAAAAATAAGACAGAGAAAGGACAAATACATTGCTTTAAAACTTTCATAGTTTTAAATATAGCCTTGGGATTTCTTGGGCCCTGATGCATATCTTGGGAATGCCTAGGGTTGACTCTTGAGCAAATCAAGTGCCACCATCCAAAGCTTGAAATAGGACCCATGGTTCCCAGTTTCCCATCTGTTATTAGGATAAGAGCTGACACTAGTGAGATCATACGAAGGATTACCAATTGCAGTGGAAAATATGTTTTAATCACACTATTACAATCATGTGAAGATAAGTCTTTAGCTAAGAAACCAAGCAAAATGGGCAATTTTTCCAAAGAAAGAAGTAAAACCCTTGTAGCAAGAATCCATGCCCCGTTTTCAGTCCACAAACTTCCCCAACTTTGGGTTGACTTGTAACAATAAATGCCCCAAATAATCTATTCTCAAACCAGCAGTTGGGTACTACAAAGACAATGAATTAAACTGTTAGAGCATTTGTATTCAAATGAATTGGCACAGAACATATTGCCATGGGAAAGAGCAAACCATTTGGATCTCTAAACTGTAGAGAGACCAAAACTAAATTTTATTTCAAAGGTGATACGTGTGTGTGTGTCTGATCTACCTATCTACTTATCTCACGTTCATTGTTGCAACAAATAGGCAGGCGTTACTTATTACTTCCAGGCTCAGTAAAACAAAACAGTGCATTACATCCCACTCACTCAGGTTCTTGTAATGACATGAAGTCTGTGGGTTGAGCTACAGGCAATAATCCACAGTGCCATAACTGGAACTTGTACAATGCTTCTGTTCAAGTCCTAACCTACTTAGCCTGCTGCTCTGACAGGAGTTCAAGTCATTTCTTCCCCATGCTGGCAGTTTAGAATATGTATTTGAAATGCTTGGGGCAACAGAAATACTACAGAAATGTGTAGTTTCTTTGTCTACTATATGGAATCTATGCATTGTCTTCATAGAGCTACCTACACAATATAACAGAGGTGACTGCTTGGAATGATGATTGGCAGCAAACTGGTACATTAGGACAGGGACAGCTTTTCCTGGAGGTAAAATAAGGTGTTAGTCACTGACATTGTTGTGCAGCTAATAGATAAGTAGGGTTTCCACTACTTTGATGGATAGGGCTTCATAGCTTCTGCAATTTGGCAGAAGAAGTTGAGTAAATAATACTATTTTAAGTCTGCAGTTTTCTTCCTCTTTTTTCCCCCGATTTTGTTATCTAAGCACTGCCGGAACAGTAACTGAGAGCAGGGCCCCTTTCTTCTGTGTGGTGGTAGAGAACCTGTGGGCTAGTGAAGTATTTGAGATCTTAACCAATGTAACTTTGAGTTTGTCCATCTTTTGCCTGATAGTAATATAGATGTAAGATGTAGAAGCTGCAGTATGCTCTCAAAATATATCTTCTAAGGAGGAGACTGTTTTAAAGCAAATATTTGTCTTGCAAAATACGCTGTTTCAGTTAAAATTAGATGGACACTTCAATTTTAGCTGAAAGTGCAGCAGCAAATTTAGGGGAGGAGTTGAGGCAGTTAATGTCCCAGTATTGACACTGAGTGGTGGCAAGCATATGCTAAGAGTAGGGTAATGGCAGTGGTCTGTATTGGAGTTGCATTTTATCCTGAAAATGATACACGTTTTCAAAATGGATCTTTAAGCAGCTGTTAAATTAAAAACTAGGCCTCAGACAAATATCTCTCTTACTTAAAATTAGAATTTTTGGATTTGTAACATTATAATTATTAAAATTATACCTGAGACACCAGCACACCACTTGCTATTTTGACATTGTCTCTTAGCATCTCCATGTATATGTGTCATTTTTAATTTATGCAGGTATCTGCCTATCTTCAGGCTTTTGTCTTGCGGAATATAGGATTTAATGTGATGATGCCTTTGTAGGCCTTCCCCTAAGCTTTCAGCCTTTTAGAGCTGGTTACTGACTGAAGGAAGGAATAAGCAGCTAGATCCAGTTTAAGCTAGCTGCAAAGATCTAGAAGGGTTACCTGGAGTTACCTCGGGTAAGGGAATGTAGTTTCTGGTAGCTGTAGCAGGTGTTGTTTTGGGGGGTCGGGTGAAGAAGCCTACTTGCTGGCAGTGCAGAAACAGCAGATGAAGTTTCCCACGGATCTAAAGGCTTTGGTTAACCTCAATTTCCAAAACTGGCTGTTTTGTTTTTAGTACTGCCCTTGAGAAAACAACTCCTCAGAGGCACACATTGGCGCTCGGGCCGTATGAAGACGCCGTTCTCGTAGGGCTTATTCTGGCCCCGCAGACCGACCCCTTTCCCCACGGCAGGGCTCGGAGCCCACGAAGCCCAGAAGGCCGTCAGTACGGCCCAGCTCCCGGGGCGATGAGCGCGGCCCCTCCCGCCGTGGCCGGGTCCAACGCGGTCCGCTGGGGCCGGGCGGGGCCGAGGGGAGGCGGGACGGCCGGGGCGGGGCGGAGCGGCGGGGGCGCGCCGGGGCCGGCGCCGCTGTGGCCGAGCGGGGAGCGGCGGGGCTGGCGGGGTGTCCGCAGAGCGCTCCCGCCGGCGCTGGGCCGCGGGTCCGCCATGCCGCCCGCCCGCAGGTCGGTGTGACTGCCCGCGCCGCACCGAGGGGCCGTGGGGCGGGCGGGGCTGCTCGGTCACGGCCTTGTTCCCCGGCCGGGGCGGGGACAGGGCGCTGTGGTGCCGGAGGAGCTGTTTGTTTGCCCGCTCGCCGTGCGCGGAGCCAGCCCGGCACCGCTGCGTGGGAGGTGAGGGGCGGCCGTGCGGGGCCGGGGCGGCGGCCGGAGCCGCCTGGGGACCCGCGTTGGGCTCTGCGGCCGCCGCTGACCAGCCGGTACTGCTGAGGGGCGCTTGGACGGCTTTTACCGCTTCGAACCTCATCGATGTCCTCCCTCGCCAGGTCTCGGATGAATTACTGGAATGTTCCAGGCTCTCTCTCTTTATATATTAATTTATATAGCCTTAGGTTGTCGTGATTAAGAAGTGCTGCCGGGTACTAGAGGTGTGTCGGTAACTGATTTTTGTCTCTTTAATCTGTGCAATGGACTTTCCTCTTTGTACCTTATCATACAGTACTTCAGAATTGGTTTTTGGGTGGAGGGGCATACTTGTGTCTTGGATGGTGTGTGTGCAATATTATGGCGCTAAAGGATGCAGTAACTGTTTGTCCCCTAGGTGATGAAATGAGATGATGAACACTCCCACTCAGTAACAGGCTTTTAGCATGTGTTTACTTTACATGCTACAATTATTGTTCTCCCATTAAGTAGTCATAAATGTCTTGTATTACCGCGCTATGGTGAACTTTTAAGATGTGTAGGTGCCCATTAATCCATTATGGTTTGCCTCAAATGCTGTGACACAGTCTAAGGGCCTGTGTTTGTGTGATACTTATAAATGTATGTTGATGAACTCTGCCAGCATACTGTATCAGCGAATGTTTACATAGTGTGGAAATAATTGCTGATATTGTTCTGTTGGACAGTTATGTATACACACACAGACTTTCAGAAAATTATTGGAGAAGGCAATAGAAAATGCCAAGAAATTATGCATGAATACATACTTTCTGAATTAAAACTACTTTATCAGGAATATGTATCTTTAACTGTAAGTCATGGTTAAAAATACGTAAGTCACAGTGCATTTTATACTGCTTTCTCTTTTATGCTTTTACCTGGAAAACTTCTGTAAATAAAACCAAAATATTTTAAGGACCTGAATAGTCAAGAAACGTTGGTCCTGCGAAGAGCTGTCTTGGAGCAGATGCTTGTAGCCAAAATACTGTCTGATGCCTTCCTTTTTTTTTTTTTTTTTAATAATGGATCAAAATCTTGGGCTTGGAGAGAAACTCTCTGCTTCATTTAAATTAGGTTCCTTTTTTTCTTGTTGCATATTATAATGAAGAAAAAACACTCCTAGAACACCCGATTTTTCCAAGTTAGTTATGAGGGAGTCTCTGGGTTTCACTCCTCGGCTTTACCCAGTGCCCTGTTCTCACTGCACCAGTGGCCACACTTCCATTCATATTTGTCACATCTACTGCTGAAATGATAAGGGAGTTGAAGTGAGTTAGAATTGATTGGAACAGTTCTTGTCTTGTTGTATTGGCTTTGTTGCTTTGTGTAACCAGGATTTTAAAAGACTAAAATTGGCTGGATGTTGTCTCTGGTAAATATTTGGCCCTGATTTCAGGGGACATCTTGAAAATCTCTTGCTATGTTAGGGAATAAGCCCCTCCATTCAAACAGAAGTGAATTCATTTGATAGTGATTTGGGTTGGAGAATAACATTTCTTAAAAAAGGTAGTTAACAAAATTGTGAGAATCCTAAGGATGAGTACTGCAGCCAGAGAGACTCCCTGCAGTCACACATTTGGGTGGGTGTTTCAAAGGTGGAAAATTAGTTTGAGCCTCTGCAGCATGATCTGACTCAAGAAATTGCCCTCTAGGCAGCTGGAGATACAAACAAAAATGAGGGACAAAGGGATTCCATTTCTCTTTGCTATCTAACAGGCATGGAAGGAAATCTGGAACATAACCCATGTTTAGAAAAATGGTAAAACTACCTTTCTGGAACCTGTCTTGTGCCTTCTGTCTCAGTGGGTGGTGTGCTGCCCAGTGCGGCTTCAGTGGTCCTTGGCACTTCTGGAGTGAGTCCAGTATCATCAGCCAAGAAGCAGCAGACCGACAACACGCTTCCTCATCGTGATCAATAAGCCAAAAAATTCTAAGGCTGTATGGGCGCAGCTCTTGTTTTGGTGAGGTATCCACCTGCTGGTGGAGTTATTGACAGTGGGGATGGCTGCCTGCCACAAAGTTGGTGCCTTCTCAGTTGAGGGAGCTGGGCCTCGGGATCTGTACCCTCATGGAGGGAAATGCACAAGTCACGCTGCTGCTGCTGCTGTGAGTTTGTCCTGGGGGTGAAGATTGCTTTCCCAAAAAGAGGAAGTAAAATTCTATGTTTCAGTGAAGTCAGCATTAAAAGCACTCACTTAGGTGACCTCCTTTGACTAGGAAGTAAAGCAAGGTAGGAGAAATAAGTCTTTGTTTTTTTTCCCCTCCCTCCCTTTTTTTAAAATCTTATTCCCTTGTCATTTTTCCTTAGCCAGATTTATGAAGCGAGGCAGTGACAAAGTTCATAGTAGGCTAGAGGGTTTATATTTCCCCCCCAAAACATAATGTTTCAGATTGATATATTAAACACATACACAGGAGTATTCTTTTTCTTCCCCTCACCCTTTTCTTTGCAAACCCTTCTCACTGTAAGTGGAAAGCTGTATGTCTTTGTTCCTGGCCAAAATATCAGATGGGTATGAGTAGTTCTGCTGCTGCTGGAAGGTGTATGCTAGGAACAGTTTGCTCAGTGTTGGGGTGGGCAGCTCACTTTAGTGCTGCAGGGAGCTGTGGTTGTGTATCTGCAGTCTTTCCTCTGTTTGCCTGCAAGGGCAGGGTGCAGGCAGGCGTCCTGGGGTCTGTTGGTACTTCCAGTGGGTTGCGCTGCAGAAGGTGGTAATTAAGTGCTCAGAAGGGTGAGTTACTCCAGGTGCAGTGCTTCGCTTTTGCACCTGATCTGCTCCCAGTCTCTAACCAAGCTTGGAGAAGGAGTACCAGTATTTCAGCTCAGTACCATATAGCATCCCAGTGACTTGCCTGTACTTACTTGAGACTTAATGACTTGTCCTGAAACCACAGTTTATCCTTCAGGAAGACTTCTGGCTTAGCCTTGGAGCTTTTGATGTGTACAGTACTCATCATAATCTGAGTAAGCCTTTCTGATTGTTACTTATCTTAAGAGGTGAGCTGGGCTTTCAGTTGCACGCCTCAAATTCCTTGTGTTGTGTGGTCCAGGTGGGTGAAGCCTGTAGTACTCCCAAGGTGTAATTAAGCATTAGGCCTCCTCTTTGATATGCTACGTGTAGATCCCACTGAAGTGCCACTTCTTTCTTTTGTTGCCTTTCTTATGGCTATTCTGTGTGTTTTACAGGGTTTTTTTCCAAAATCCTTCTTGAAATGCAGGCTCCATGACTACCCATCATAGAGTAATGGTAATATCAAACTGATTTACAGGAACAGAAAGTATCCAAGCTGAGCAGGGAAGTTATACCTGTTTATTGAGGCAAGATATGTGTTTATCTTTTGGTTATAGTGTCGAATTAGTATTGTTTCATTTTGTGTTCACTTAGAGAATTTAAAAGCTTTTTATATAATTTCTAGAAAGGAAGATTTCTTACTGTAGTCTCACCCATTAATGACTGATTTTAGCATCTTCTCATGGCGTTTCTGTAGGTAGGAGAGCCGTTTCCCCAAAGTTTAAGGCTCCCCAGGCAAAGAGCTGTCCTGGTGCATCAGTTAGAGGAAATCACAGCTTTGTTTTACAGAAGTTCACAGTAAGAGCTGTTGCTTCCTTGAACTCATCTTAAGAAAAGGTAATTTATTCCCTGACTCATTCTTTCAAGTAAATTTAACCTTTTCTAACAGTGCTCTCTCTGTCTACTGCTACTCCTGTCTGGTTTTTTTCTGCTTTCTGTCCCACATGCCATCTGTCTTATTTTCTGGTTTGTTTTCTTTTGAAATACTCTAAGGTAATGCAGAGGATAGAAAGAAGTATGAATATTTATGAAGTATCACTACCACCTTCATTTTAAAGGGAAGAGGTATGGAAGGCTTCCTGCCAGATCAGGTGATGCTGTGATTGCAGAAAATACTTGAGTCTGCTTAGGTTGTTTGGAGGAGATGCTACAAGGAACAACTCGGTGTTGTTGGCAGTGGCTTGGCTGTGCTTGGATGCTGTGTCAGTAGTCACTGTGCACAAGTGCAGTAGGTAGCATTAGGCTGTTGCTGTAGGTAACTGCCTTATGGTCAAGTAATGCTCCAGTCTGGTGGCAAGGGCTTTATTTTACTGTCAGCTTAAGAAATAGCATTTCCATAATGCCTTTTAAGTAGCTGTACTGATGCCAAAGACCTGGGCACTTCTGATAAAGCTGAGTTTAATCTGTATGGATTTGGTAGCTGTAGCAAGCTTGGCAAAACTTGGTAGGCCAGAGAGTGGCTTTAGTTTTTCCATCATACTTTCTTCACGGAAGCATTGAAGTGTATAATAATTTTACATACGAAGATTGCTTGTGTGATATTTACAATATATATTAAAAATAAATTCTTCACTGATATAAGCAATGTGTGACTTCTTGTACTCCCTTTTTTTTTCCATCCTGGAACAAACCTTTTTTACTGAAGCTGCTAAAGACTGCTAAAGGTAGGAGGTGTGATAACCCATGACGTAAAACCCAGACCATGACATCTGTCCCAGCTTCAAAAACTGAAATGCAGGTGTTGTCCGCTAGATGTGTGGTGCCAGTCATGGTGACAGTGGGTGGAGAACCAAGGAGGTAAAACTTTTACTTTGTGAGGGAACAGTGTGCTGAAGTGTGGTGAAAGATTGACTTTGCCTGCAGTGAGCCAGTCACTTGTGCAGATCTGGCCCAGATGATTAACAGCTGATGAGCATGAAAGTCCCTATGCCTCCCAGATACAGGGGTCAAGTTGCAAGCAACCTGGGTAGTCATCAGGGCAGTTAGGAGATGAGTTCAGAACCCCAAAGGAATGACAAGGTGGCTCTCTGCTAGGGCTGTGAGTTGTTCTCCAGTCTTTGTGGTTAGGTATCAGCTGAAGAAATTTCATTTGATCTACAGGCAATTGTTTTTTTGGTTTTGTTCTTTAGTGGTGGTTTTTTTCAGTGTATGATGCTGATCAGTGTTGGTTAGGTATGCCCTGTGGTTAGGAGTAAATAGAGGGTAACATCACATCACTGTACAAAGGCTAGGCAAGAACTTCTTGTGACATCTACATTTGTGCCCTGCTACAGTAATCCGGCATGGAAAGTAACTCTCCTTTGTTGGGCTAGTGCTGATGTGGTTGCTCTTTGGGACTTACTTGTTCCCTTCTGTCAGGAGTTCTGGATTCCTTAAAATAGAGCTCTGCTGCTAACTGATCACTCAGTGGACCAATTTTTAAATGGGATATTTGTTTTGAAAATTGGATTCTGTTTGTAATGCATCATTTCTGTTAGTACAACCAACACATTGATTGTCATGAAAAGAGATTAAGGAGATGAAGATTAGTTTTCTTTTCTCCTGCTCTGTTGACACTGTGCACCTGATCCTATTGTGTGAGAAGTAAGTTTCAGTGTTTTGTCAACTAGTTGTGTCCTTTTCTGAGCCCTGCTCTGGTAGTTCCCAGTCCCAGGCTGAGCCTGGCAGGTAACAGGCAGGTTTAGGGAAAGGGGACTAGAAACTAATTTTGAAACCAAAATGGTACAGTAAGTACAAGAAATCATAAATTTCCTACAGGGAAGTTGGAAAGAGCAGGTAGCATGAACCTCAGGAATCAATGAGACCTTATGTATCGAAGAGTTCTCCTGGGCTTCATGGATGGTGAGCCGTGGGGAAAAGCACTGCATCCAGGAGCGTTGTTACTTGCTCTTCTGCTCAGCTCTGGATGTGCTTTGGATTAAGTTTATGAGAAGAGCAAAGAAGGTGCATTCCCTTCCTTGTTTTCCTCCAGGGAAGGAAATGTAGACCCAGAGCTGGCAGAGCGGAGTGACCCTGCTCCTTGCGGAATGGGACCCTGCTGCTTTAGGAACCAGCCACGACTGAAGAGTGTGGTGGACAGTGTGTGCAAATACCAGTGGAAAGCCAAGGAGGTCTGCAAAAGGAAAGGTGGTGGAGCTGAAGGGGGCCCTCTGTAGCAGCAAACCTGATTTTAAGATGCTTCTTAGGAGACATGTATTTCTTTGTACTTGGTAATTGTCATGTGAACCAGTGTAGGCTTTGGGATGTAAGGGCTTCAAGTTACAAAATTTATTTCTTGGGCAGAGTCTTATCATCCCTTTGTACATGGTTACAGTCCTCCAAAGCCTTTCCTCTGGCTGTGGTTTGGGTTTTTTTGTTTTGTTTTCTGTTAATTATTGTTGTTGTTGTTGTTTTGGTTTGGTTTTCTTATAATATCTAAAAACTTTGTAAACAATCAGACTTCTATGGATGTCAGCTGGAATCAGGAATTCACATTCCATACTGAGTACAGTTTTCAACTCTTAACTACTTTGCAGTCAGCATTATATTGCATTTAAAATAAAAAATGTTACCTGGTACTGTGTTTTGCAATTGTTGCTTAAGTTTTGATTTCTTCTTCATGCCGTATACTATTTGTTGTGAATTCTGTGATGAAAGAGTTGTGGATGATTTTCTCACTGAAAGGCTCTAGGATGACAGCATACTGTGTCATAAATTGGAATTTTCTTTATCTGGCCTTCAAACATATCTTTCTTCCTGCTTATTTTCGCTTTTTTATTATTTATTTTTATTATTATTATTATTATTATCTATTTTTAGTTCCCTGGTCCAGCAAGCAGGTAGCTCATAAAAGCAATTTTGACCTATGGAAGCTACTCCAGGTGTTACTTGTTCATTAGGTTAGTCCAGCTATGGGTTTGAGATTGATGAGTGCATTTTAATCCTAGGTCCTGTAATAATTATTGACAGGAATAGGTAGGTAGGTTTAGGGTTAAACTTGATGACCTTAAAGGTCTTTCAACTTAAAGGCCTTTTTGAACTTAAATGATCCTTGATTCTAGGAATCTAGCTCTGGGGTGATATACTTACCACAGGTAATGTGTCAATTCTTTTTAATTACAATTCACTAATACACTCTGGTGGGGTGGATGCAAACTGTTTTTCCTTATCTTTTAAAAGATTTCCAGAGCCAGATTTTAACACCAAAAATGGAGGGACTACAGCCCCTCAAAAATAGATGCTTTAACATGGAAAAAACCCCAAACAAACCCAAAACTTGTTAATACATTAACTGTTTTGGTTGGCTTCAGCTTGAGATAGAGCACTGATGTAGAAGCAAGAGAATACAAAGTTTTGTTGGGCAATTGGAAACACTCACTGTTACCAGCTATGTCAGGTATAATTTTTGGTGACTGGAAATTTAGCAGCTTTTGTCTTTGGGCTCCAGTTCTGCACGTGTGTGCTTATGTATCTACAAGCATAACTTGCGTGAGGAAGTAGTCCCTCTGAATGTACTTGGTACATGAATAGAGAGTTCAGAGAGCCTCTGTTGTTGTACTTGGTCATGTAGCTGAGATGGATGGCTTTCATGAAAATGCAGCCCTGGAGGAACTGAAGCTATTTGTTAGATTTTCTGAGTTTGTGATGTTTGGTGTTTGTTTGTTTGTTTGTTTGTTTTTCCCCAGAGAGAAGAAATATCTAGCTTCAACACACTGAGTTACTTTGTCAGTACTGTCAGTGCAAGATGTTCCAATTTTAGTTTCAAAATCAGTCTGTTTTGTTCAACAAGAGCATCTCTGTTCAATAATAATGTTTAAAATACTTGAGTAATCTGAAAGATATATACTGCTACTGTGTTACCAGAAAATTTCTACACTTCTGTTTTTTATGCAACAATACTCAACCTTAATTTAAATGTGTCTGCAACTTTTTTGTTGTTTAAGGAAACCCTGAACCATGTCCTTAACTGAACACATCCAAGAGTTGAGCAAATAATGGCCAGATTAGATATGTTGAAGAAGGGATGTCATGTAACTGTTTTATATGAATCCTTTCATTTTACTCTCTTTTCTGCACACGTAGAAATAGGCTTTACTGTAATAATTTTGAGCAGACAGCTGTGCATGAATGCTTAGAACACAGAAAAGCAGGAAGAACTTTTCTGTTTCTGGAAACAAAAAAGCAGCTCTTTGAAGAGAGACTCTCTGATTAGTAGGTAAATGTGTCTGTGCTCTGGTGTATAGCAAGGGGAATTTCGTTTGAGAGGGGAGGTTTTGCATTGTATATAGTGCAAGGTGACTCTTTTTACAGGGCCGGAAACTCTGTGTAGTTTACAGGAATCTGGAAAGGGAGGAAGGAAAAATGGTAAGATAAGAAAGATTTTAACGATATTTCAGAAAAGCAAGAAAACTAAATCTCTTTCTCTTACACAATGCGTAAAGGAATGTGCAAGGAGGAAGGAAATAATTAAGAACATTGCTGCTTTTACAGGCTTCAGATTATGCAGCAGGGAGAGAGTTTGATTTATGGTTGATCATTGCAATTTTAATGCACCTAATGGTGCCGACATCAGAACACCTGTGAAGCTGTGTGTGCTGGTGTAGTAGAGGGTCACACTCAGCGGACAGTAAATGCAATAAATGTTGCAGGTTAAGCAACTGAAAAGTAAACAATGAAGGTTTCCAGTGTTGATTTTGTACATTACAAATGTACAGGATTTTGTGTTACAATTAAACTGTTCAATATGTTACTTAATGTACAGAGTATGCAATGTGACACAGTTCAGGTTGCTATGGAAACCTGGCATTTTGGTTCTGTTAACAGTGTTTCGGGTAGGAAAACATTTGCATTGCATTACTGTGAGACTCCTTTCTGCCCCCACTCCTCAGCTCCTTTGCTTCTCAGTTGGGAGATAAATGACAGAGAAAAAGGCATGGCATGGAATTTGCCTGAGTCAGGGTCAATTGAAAAATGGAATGTTGAACTGAAACTTAAAAATTAAAATTTCACCTTCAGGTAGCTCTTGTGTCTTTAGTTGCTTTTCTGAAGTAACGAAGTATTTCAGTATTAATCCTCACAGTGTAGTGTCGTTGGGCTGTTGATCTGAGGTTCTTTTTCTAGGAACCTGAGAATGATGGGTACTTTTTAAAGAAAAATTTCCCATAATTTTCACAGCGTGATTATGAATATGGCTGGAAATGTGCTTGACCTAAAAAACAGTGATCAGTTCTATGGGTTTGTTCATATTTTAAATCTTTCTTGTTGCCTGGTCTTACTTGGTAAAGCACTGAGAACATGTTAACCAAGTCTCATTGAGTACAATGGGAATATTTGCAAATATAAACCTGACTTCATGCTTAAGCATTTTGGGACCTAAGCTAATTGTAAGTAGAAGGTGATTTATGGTACCTGGGACTGACAGTATAGGTATTTGTGCCAAACATCAAGCCACATCTTTGTGGCTTAAGTGACTCTTCAGTCACCGGTCTCTTTCTGCTCTAACTGAGCTTTATTTACTTTTGGTATCAATGTCTTTCTTGTGTTTGCGAGAAAAGAGATGAGAAGAGAGAGAGCGAGTTTGCTGTGAAGCTGAGATCATGCATTTGTCTTTTGTAGCCTATTTCTCATCTCATAAATGCTGGCTGTAGATTTCCACAGCACTCATCTTCCCATTTGAGCAGTTGCTAGTGCCTCCTGAGGGAAGTCACTGCCTAAGCTTTCTCCCTCAGTTCTGCCTTCCGTGGCACAAGAGAGGGTGTGCCTGCAGTTCATCCGGGTGCAGCAAATCCCACTGGAAGGGGACATGAGCTGGCATGACAGGATATAAACTGAAGTACAGACACAGAGCCACTTTTGCTGAGTCTTCTGCAAGTCATCTCTATGGTAATTTTGGGTGGAGAAGTGGTAGCAAGCAGCTGAAGTAGGTGAAAGGGAGGAAGGCGAAGGGCAGTAATACTTTAAACTGACAGCTGCTTGTTGCAGGGATGTATTTTAACAGCCTGAGAGAGATGAGTGATTACTTTGGTTGTTCAGGGTCCCCTTTATCACCAAAGTACACTTGTTGTGTGTTGTCTGCCGTGATGCTGCTGTTTTACCAGTGTAAGTCCCACTGGAGGCCTATGTAAGCTAATTCGTAGAAACAACTCTGGTGTGTGGTCAGGCTGCGATATGTGACACTGTGGTTTCAGTGGCCTTTAGCAGCATTCTAACTATGGGGTGTAGGACAGTTCTTCTGGTTTCTCTCACATGGCACGGAGGTGGCAGCAAACAGTTGGCTGAATTTGTTTGCTACCTGACTTGCTCTTGTAACACACCACTGTGTAGCAGTGGTGAGGATGGAGTGACTTTGTGTCCACTGCTTCTATCCCTTTGCTTGCTTCAGAGAGGGGAATCTAAAGAGAACTTGATCATGTCACTTATAAACCTGGTAGAGAACCTGTAATTCGTTGAGTCTGGGAGTGATGTGGTTATCTGTATGCATGTGTTCTGACCTTGTCAAAACAGATGTGCAGGCTTTCTTTGAAATACTAAACAGATCATGAAATTAGCAGTTGTTATGAGCAAGGAACATGATGGTGTCAACTGACAAGTCAGCAAGGTACTGCTAAGGAGATTGTCTAAATACTAGTCGGTATGTTGAATGTTTATAATTTTTTTTTGTATTGTAGAAAATGGTAAATACTTATTTTTTTAATTGAATGCTAGGAAGCACCTACATAAATAGTCGTTTGTGTATATGCCTGCATGCTCCAGGGAGAGGTAAGGGAACAGTGATATCCATCTTACCCTCTCTGGATATGGTAAACTGCATCCTTTCCAGTTCATAGAATCACAGAGTCATTAAGATTGCAAAAGACTTCCAAAGTCATCCAATCCAACCTTCTACCAAATCCATATTGCAAAGTACCATGTCTGCTCATTTTTTCAACACTTCCAGGGATGATGATTCCACCACTTTCCTGGGGAGTATGTTCCAGTGCTTAACCTAATGTGCAACCTGCACCTCCCCTGGTGCAGTTCAAGGCCTTTTTCCTTTGTCATATCACTAGTTGCCTGGGAGCAAAGGCCGACCCACACCTCCCTTCAGGTGGTTGTAGAGGGTAATACTGTGTATACCTCTACAGCATTAGCACGAAAAGCTGCAGGATTCAGAGGGCTTGGACTTGATGCTTGATTGAATTGGGGTGGGTTGAAACAGGATATACAAGAAAATGAAGGTATTAATTATTTTAAAACATCTGCGGCAATGTTCTTGTTGACCTAAAAATCAAAATCTTCCCAAGTGGCCTGATTTCCAACGACACTGCACTTCTACATTTGCGATGGCACAGCACTCTGCCTGTTAATAGTTTATGTTCTGTTTTGTAACCAGTTTTTGTCTAGCAACTGCAGCTGAGTTAAACGGTAAAATACATTGTTCCTTATGGAAAATACATCTGGTGATGTTCAGCTGCCAATGAGGGAAGAGTAAATCTGGATGTTTTTGTCTCTTGACAACTTCACTGTTCATGTGGAATTTCTGGTAGGTCTTTTACTTCTCCTTATTCTGTGTGAAATATGACAGCTTTGAGTTAGTTGGTAAAAGTCTCTTCCCAAGCAAGACAGGAATCATTTGTGTGGAGAGTTCTTCGGAGCTGAATCAAGTTTTGGTTTTTGAACTTTGTGCATGTGGGTAGACTGCAGATCCAGCTGGGGAGTTGAAGGTGATTTAAGCTTAGCCTGTTCTTAATTCAACAATAGGGAATGAAAATGCTTGGACTATTAGCTAACTATATCACTGTAGGGTGGATAGTAACCTCCTAAACATAGTACGGTATTCCTCTAGAGCATGAGTGTTTGTTTTCTTTGCCTATCTTATCTCCAAATCTTATCTGTCCTTGAGAGTGCACAGTGTGCAAATAGCCACATCGAATCTCTTTTTTTCTCTCCATTTGGTGACACAGAAATCGTGATACTGTTCTGTGTTTTAATATGAGCAAGAAGTCTAGAAATTGCTTCTGCATACACATTTATTTTCAGTCCCTTAATTCTTGCATTTTAATTCATTTTGGGTTTTAAGAGTGTACCGTTGTTACAAGAAATAATGTGACAGGAGTAATACTTTAAAGGTTGAAGGCATAAATAAGGATCATTCACCTATGCAATGGTTGAATCATCATCCTCAACTTCAGGTGGAGAGGCTCTCCTAGGTTAAACACCCCTCAGTTATGTGTAATGAACTGGAACTTGTTTATAGAGCTTATTAATGTTTTAGAAGTAACATTACTATTCACATAGTGATTATAATGTGTCTATATTATTCTATTAAAATAATTCCATATTTATCTTAAGATAGCTTTAGAATAAACAATTATTTTACCAATCCAACTTAATGTATTAAGTCTGTGCTGTGCTTTATTTGCTTGTGGTAGGTGCTTTCCTGAAAGCTTCCAATCCCACTTTTTTCTGGGTCATTCTGCCTGAAGAAAAAGACTAAAAGAGTTGTAGTTTACTTTCCTCATTGCAGGCTGTGCATTGATGTTAACGTTTCATCTTGAGACGTTGTAGTGTTTATTCCAGAACTTTTGTCTTTACTATTGCACCAAATAAAATACATTAGCAGAACATAAAAGCAGTAAAATCAGCCTAGTTAGTCCAGTCAGTGAGGCTTTAATGAAATGCTGCAAAGTTTAGCATTTCTCATGAAGTGTGAATGTGCATTCACCTTCATGGCTTTAAACATGGGAGGTCTGTTAAAATGAATGCAAGAATTAATATTAGTGCTTTGACTTGTGAATCTTAATCATATATATTTATATGACCGAGTAGCAATGTCTTTCATGTTTCTGTTGCTTTATGTTTGAAGGTGGTGTGTGTGACCCTATGCTACAACCTTCTTAGTGTGTGGTTTTATCTATTTGAATCTGCACAGTACTCTGGCATCTCCTTTGTGCTCATCAGAGGCACAGCTAGCAACCCGCAAGGGTTCAGTTTCAGATCTAATACACTGAAAATGCTTTCTCTATACCTGTGATTTGTTCTACAATTTCATGTTTTTCCAACCTGATAGATGTTTTCAATATTGCCCTTGGAGTACTACATACATATCTTTGCTATTTTTGGTCTTAGTACTGACTTTATGGTGTAATCCTTGTCATCTGTCATGATGCGTCTTTTAGGGTCAGAATTGGCACATGTACCCAGAAGACTTGTTATTGATAAGAAGACAGAGTTGGAGATCTAAGCCAAATAATTGGTAATGCTTCATGTCTGAATATGACCAGTTTTGAATGTTGGTATTACAGCAGGTGATAGTAAGGAAGTGTGCAGTGGTATGAGCAGATGGCAGTGATGTTTGTCTATAGTCTCAGGGGAAGAGGTATAATAGAGAAGCAAAAATTTAAAAATTACTATTGTGTGGAATACTGCACCAGAGAGCACCAGAACTTGGTGAGAACTCAGAACTTCAGAGACTGGCTTTTTATTTTCTTTTGTAGATTTGAACTGTAATCTCTATTAATATGTCCACATATTAAAATAAAATTGAGACTGTGCTATTATCTCAAAAGTTAGTTTAAATTTCTTAGAAAATAGTAACTATCTCCTTGGCAAAGTAGGCTCCTCTCTTGTTCTCATTGCTGCTGGTTATTGAGGCTGGCTGGATTAAAGCTAGGAGGAGGATACTTGCTCACATTGCTCTTCTGCTTTCATTTCAGCAGGTCGAGGTACTTCTTGTAGTTCAGCTCCCTATTTGCGTAGTAGGGAATTACATCATTTTCCTACCTTATGAAAGATTGAGAGATCTTGACTCCTTAGGATCACAAAAAATATATCTAGAGAATAGCATGATCTTGACTGCGTCTTTTTCTCTGTATGTCTCTCCAGGACTTGCAGCGGGCACAGATGGTCAGAGACAAGCCGTCAAGTTCACCGAGTGTTCTATAAATAACCAGATACTCTATTAGCTTCTGCATTGCTAGTGCTGTTGGATGTACTGTTATTCATGTGCATGGTTTTGCAAAGTAATGCCCACAGTTGGGGGATTAATTGTTCGTGGTTTAGATCCAGCAAAAAGGATTTGTGGGTGCTTACCCACGAGTGCAGCAAGCAGGGCTTTTTGTTGTCTCATGAAAATGTAAACTACTTAAACTCCAAGTAGCAGGTACATTACTCTTCATGCCTGAGAAGGGAGGGAAAAGGGAGAAAAAATAATTTTGAAAAATTGATAAATATATCAGCCTTTAAAGGCGGCTATAGTCACCTGCTTAGTTATTTTTAATGTTCCCATCAAAAATACAGTTCCCATTCCCTTTGTTTATCCTCAGACTTAAAGCATCTTCTGCTGCTACTTTGAATGTATCAGTGCAGGAGGCTGCTGTCCTGCAGAGCCAAGTGGCAGGATGGGCAGCAGGACCTGGAAACAGCATATCTGGAGACCTTGGGAGGGTGGTAGCAGTTGAAGTGGTGTGGGTATCCGTGGTCAGGAGTTCAGTCTGTTGCTGTGATTTTAAGTTTTTTAAAACTTCTTTCTTTAGGACCTTGCTGGAGCATTCCCACCCTCATTACAAACTCTCACTAGCATCCCCAGAACACCCTGACAGCAAGTGTCCAAAAATGAGCAAATATAAATGAAAATATTCAGAACAGTACAACTGACATTGGGAAGGACAGTATATTTTTATATATTTTTTACTTTTCTTCATATAATTATTCCGGCACTGACATTGGTTAAATTTGGAGAGTGGCAGATTTTTAACAGGATCGTTACTTAAATGCGTTGTTTGGTCATTAGGAGTATCTTTCCTCTTGAAAATGCCTAATTAAAAGAATTAGCATTGCTGTTGACATGTAATATAAGCTTTTCACTGTTTCTGTTTCAGAGTAGAAAGAGTTAAACTCAGCCTGAAATTTCTATAAAATCAGCTTTGTCATCATTTGAGTTTGCACTGAACTCATGATATGTAAGTTGTCTGTCTCCCGGCATATAAATATCCCCCAAACATGTACATTCTTAATAGTCTGTTCTGATTCAGTCTTCATCTTTACCAGAAAGGAGCTGCCAGGAAACCAAGATTCATTTTAATCATATAGTATTAATAATATTTTAAGCAGTTAATATTGGTATTTCTTTCTTGAGAGATATCAAAGGGCAGGTAGGGGGGAAGTGTGGACGGGGTTTACCTTTTTTGATACAATCTTAAAATGTCAGTGACAATCTAAAAGGAATTGTGGCTTTCGTACTGTTACTGCTTAACGAACTAAAAATTTCAAAGGACCTTTCAGAAATACTGAACACTAGTTTTCAGTAGCAATTACTGCAGGTTGCACTATGATCCTCCTAGCTTTCAGGCTTTTTTTTTTTTTCCTCCCTTAAAGGCAACTAGTACATGAAAATCCCCAAGCAAAAAAAGTAAACTGAGAACTTAACGAAGTCAGCATTCCTAATCAGTTTGCTTTTCCTAGTACTATATTTTCAAATTATAATTTTCAGACTTAAATATGCCTTCCTAGAACAACACCTTTGTTTCTTCTAGGAAGATGTGCTAAATAAGCTCTAAGTCAAAAGAGTGGGACCTGATGTTAAATTATTTTATTCTAAAAATTTTCTTTATTTGGATGTTATATTCCTGTATGTTTTTATTAGTGAAAGAAAAAACAAAATTCTCCTGAATGCCTTTGCTGCTTCTGGTCTGTGGATAGCATTCTGATTTTCTGAATGCCCATCTGTTATGAATATGATTATTAGTTCCTGATTTATTCCCCCTCAGTGTGTGAAAGGACTTGGAGTTGCATTTAGCTGTTGTGAGAACAGGCTCCATACTTGCCTTGTCATTGCAAGCTTGGTTTAGTGTTAATGAAAGCAAACACCAAACGTTACACATGCCTTGCTGGTTCGGTGCTGGTACCTCCTGCAGCATCTGCAGTTAGGTCCAGGCTCAAGCCCTACCTCCTCTCTCTTTCTTCATGTCCCTTTTTGCTGAAGCAGGCAGGGGCTGCTCTGGCACTGGGCCAGACAGGGATGTGGGCAGGCAGGGGCTTCTGACTTCCTGGGCAGCAGCGCTCCCTTCATCTGCCAGCATCCCATCGGGGCAGGGCTGTTATTCCCCTGGGCGGGGTTGGCAGATCGTGGGAGAGGAAGAGAATGAACGGAGAGATTGTGTCACTGAGTCTTGCACTGGATGAGGCACTGAGGAGAGATCTCTCTTGGCTTTGTTCATCCCAACTGACCACGTTTCAGTGAGGTAAAGGGCTCTCCCCGCTTCCCTCTTCTCATTTCCATGGGTTCTGCTGTCCTTGTGATTATGAGTTTAATACAATCTCGATGCTTTGTTTTTATTTGATAGTTCTTGATGTCAACATGAGACTCCTGTCAGAGCCCTCATGCCTCAACACAGAGTAGGGAAGGCCAAGGGGAAAGAGTAGTTCCTCTTTCTTTGAACTCTTTTTGTAATTTGGTACATAGGTTGTAGTTGTACGCTTTGAAAGACTTATTGTACCTCTAAATGCAACCACCAGTTTTGATCCTCTGAAAATTTAAGGACCTGCCCCAACAGGCAAGATAAAGATGCATTAAAATTCTCAGGAAGTATGGGGTATCTTCATACAGACTGGACATCTGAGCAGGTGAATTGTTTTGATGCTGCTGTTATGCTGCTGCCATGTAGGTTTCTGTGCCCAGCTGAAGACTGCATCATGTTATCTTGCAGAGCTGAAATAGTATTCTCTTTATAAAGCCAAAGATGTCTTACACATTTGCCTTTAAAGAGTGCCCATTACTGTAAGACTCTACCTGATGTGAAAAGATCAGAGAGACTAGAGTCCTTTTGATGTGCTGAATGTATTCAAACCTAATGAGTAAGAAAAACTGAATTTTGAAGCTATGGGCTTCAATTGCTGTGGACTGATTGTCCATAAATAAGGAGAGAAAATTGTGGCAAGTACTTCTGATAGAATCTAGCATAGTATGTTCTTGGGCTTTTCAAGTAGATGAGTCTCTCTTTGCTACATTATCTATTTTGTTGACATCTGGTAGTTTGTAGCTTATGATCTTTTAATGCAGGGAAAAATAGTGGGAACTGATTAGGTCCCAGAGGCATTTTTCTTCTTTTGCTATGAATCATAATTTATGTGGCTTCCATTTCTTGTTATGCAGCCCATTAAACTAAAATATTTAGTAGTAGCTCCTGTTTTGAACTTAATCTGAAATACTGATAATGAGCTCTAAAGTTATTTTGTGCATGTGCACAAGCCATTGGGGTGTGTTAACGTGTATTTAAGAGGGCAAGAGGATAAAACATCTAAACATCTTGACAGGGATCTTGGACAGCAATTGATGTGGCAAATTGTTAATTGCAGTAATTATAAAGCAGTTGAAAAATTCCCAACTCCTGGTTTCCAAGTGTCTTTGTATGGTATTCTGCCAAGAGGTGATGATGTTTGTGTCAAAAGCCAGTCTTACTAGTCTCTCTCTTTTTTTATTTAACTTCTCAGATAACCTAGATAATCTTCCCTAGTCTTGCCTATCTCAAGGTGACTGCACTTCATCTGGAGAGCTGGAGGTCCATCTTGTTTCTCTCCTTGTATGCTTGTTTGAATTTGTGTACTGGTGACAAGAGTCAAACCTGTGTAAAGAATGTAGATCACTCTTCCTTCCTTTACCCTGTTTTAAAACTTTTTGATTTCTCATTATTTTATAGATACTTTATAAAGTGAACACTGTGTGTCTTATTGGTTATATACTGTGTGTACTGTGTATTTCCAGAGCTTCTCTTGATATTCCTGTCTATGAAACCTGGAAGATTTGGTAGAAACATGCAAAGTAGTTTAATCTTTCCAGGGTTTTAGAACTTGGTGCAGCAATTTGGCCTGCTTTGCAGTATCTCTTTTCTGCTGATGGGGAAACTGGCCTGGGTGCATTTATTTGTTTTTGTCTCATTGTATACTAAATGAATATTGCACAGCAAACACTAGTTAAAGTTTTACTTGGCTTTGTCACTGGGTCAGTTTTATTTCTACAACCTGTTGGTTTTGTAGGTATTGTTGACATGTTGATTTATGAACTTCCCGGTTTTAATTGTTATATACAGGAGACTCTGCCTGGATATGAGGTACTGAGGGGAAAAAAGAGGCATCACTCTTGGCTGCTCACCTTGCCCATTTGACTCTAAATCATGGAGACCAAGGAAGAGAAGAAAGAACGGCGACAAGGCTATTTTGCTCGGTAAGGTTACAGGGTTTATTTCAGTGTTGATTAAAATATGGAATTCCTTATTCTGCCTTTTTCACAAGACAAGTATGGCTTTTGAGATATGTATACAGAACCTGCTGCAGTATGTATCCAGGAAATGCTTTCATTGCTGTGTCCCCAGGGTTTGGAGTAGGGATTTTTTTCTTTTGGGTAGTGGAGAGAATTATAGTTGTAGTTTGTAACACCAAACTGTTCTTGGGTACTCGATTGCAAATTGCCCTGCATTTGAGCTTCCAACATCCAGATCCTGGAGAGTATTTAGAAAACAAGCATATCTAAAATATAAATGAGTCTAAACCTAAAGTTTATCTGATTTCAAATAAACCACAGACTAAGTAGTATTATCTCATAGTATAAGACCAACTAAGAAAGGGTAAGCTGTCTAGACTGTATCATCTCTTGGTGACCAGTGACAGGACCCAAGGGAATGGCCTGAGGTTTTGTTAGGTTTAGTTGGATATTAGAAAAAGGTTCTTCACCCAGAGGGTGGTTGGGCACTGGAACAGGCTCCCCAGGAAAGTGGTCACAGCACTAAGCCTGACAGAGTTCAAGAAGCATTTGGACAATACTCTTTGGGCACGTGGTGTGACTCTTGGGGATGGTCCTGTGTAGGGACTGATGATCCTTGTGAGTCCTTTTCAACTTGGCGTATTCTGTGATTTTGTGATCTTTATAAATGAAAACAATGTTTTTTCAGTCAATCATTTTTATCATTTGGAATTTACAATTGACGATTTTTAAGAAATAAGTGATGTTGCTTTCCTAATAACTTTTCTTTGTTAATTTAGCAAGTCTTAATCATCTCTGAGCTCTGATGCACAAGAAGAACCAAAGCTTTCTTATTCTTGGGAGGGGGGTAGGAAATAAGGATAAAAAACATCTTTGTCTCAAGGAGATATTCTGTACTGTTGAAAAGGAGAATTGTATACTCTCTTCACTCAGTACTGAGTAACTGCTATCGAAACTGCACTTAAACCAGTAGCTGTAGTGAATTGCAGACATCTAGAGACATGTCTGTCCCACTTAGAAGTAGTAACGTGGGGAAAAGTTGCTACTACTTTATTGCTATTCAGAGGGTATGCAGTGGTTCCTAAAGATTTGAGGCCAAGTTTTGTTCATCTCTTAATGCTTTGTGACCTGCTTTCCATTGGTAGAAATGGAATTACGTTGGTGTTGACAGAATGGAATGTTGTAGTTTGTGATTCTGAGAAGGGGAAATTGACAATGGCACCTATAGCAGAGGAAGCATCAAGAAGGATAAAGCAGAAGTAGCTAAAGGGATTTTACTAAGGAACAATTAACTTTGTGTTAAGGGAGACTCAGGTTTTGAGGCAGATGTCTAAGTAAGATGCTTTAGTATTGAGGATGAGTTCTAAGTACTGTCTGCTAAACAAATAGAAAGCCCCAAGAGGCCTTCAAGAAAGTCCTTGACATGATATTTAATCTGTTGTGCAGCTTTTCTCTGTCATCTTGTGGCTGTTCTCTTTTAAAAATTCGCAAGGGCAGTGTGTCTTGTATGGGCGTAGGACATTGAGCAAGGGTCTGAAGGATCTGAAAGCAGTTCTCAGTTCTAGCACCAAACTGTTGTATAAGTTTTGGGGAGGTCACCTGTCTCTTTCCCTCCCAGCTTCCATTTTCTTTTCCTTATATAGGTTGCAGGCCCTTAAGTGAAGTCCCCACTCTAAGCAAACCCATGCATGATTTCTACAAGAATATTCTTGCAGACCATCCAGTCATGTTTTAATAGAAGCTAAAGTATGTCAATAGGTGGTATGCCCAACCAGCATCCCAAAGTGGCTGACTTCCCAATCAGAAGGCACCTTTTGTCCTTCAGACTAGTGTAATTCTTGTGCCTCCTGGACAGCTTTTTGTAGGGGTGGTGCTCATTGTCTGAGTGGTTACTCTAGCAATTGCTGGAAAGGTTAGCTTGAGAATGCCAAAATACTATGTGCTGGCAAACAGGCTCCTGAACTGCAAGAGAGGAAGCAAGATGAACATGAAATGGTCTACATCTTTTCCCCCCGAGTTTAGTGTTGTAAATAAGCTTGTTTACACATTTATTCTTCAAAATATTTGAAATTTCTCTGTAGAAGAGAGCCACCCAGCCATCATATCTTTCCACTACAGATAGTCATGGTCTGAGTTGCACAGTTTTCCCAGGTCTTTTCCTCTCTCTATGGCAAGTGAAGCTGAAATAAAACCCTCTCCATCCATTTTTGCTTCTTAGCAAATGCTCCTTTTTTGTTTTGTGGTAAAGGGCTTATTTTTTGCCTTGGCTGGCAAGTAATGAAGAAGTAACTTTTCAAACAAAATAGAAATGTCTACAAGACTGTTTAAAGAGCAATTTAGGCTCCTTATGTAGATAAGATGTTACAGCTCGTGGGAGTTTAACAGGCAAGAAGAGTAACATGCAAGCATAAATTTCTCTTATGCAATAGGTCCTTATTTAAGACTGTTACTCCTACTTAAAGACTATTCTGTGTAGTTAAGTTTTCTTGCCTAATTTTACAAACCTTGTTTTTAGGCTCCTCTGTTGTCACTGGCTCCCAAATGGACCAATACCTGTGCTGGTATCCAGCAAGTCCAAAAATAAATGGTACAGTGTAATATAGATGTACAGTGGCACATCTGTGTTTTTTGGGTCCTTGACTCTGCTGTGACATTTAGTCCTTTTATTCTGGTTATGTACCCTTGAGCCCAGGTACAACTTGCTATTTCCCTCTGTCTGTGCATCTTCCCTCTCACCTTACAGAATGGAGAGCTTTGCTGTTTTCCCTTTCCCATTGCATAGGGTCAAGTTCTTAGGTTATGCACCTCATAAATGAATAGCTATTAAAATTTTCACTTAATTTAAAAAGAAATTACCAAAATAGGTGTGTGTGCCACATGGAAAGAATTGGTAGTCTAGAAGGCTGAATGTACAAGTTGAAACTGCAAGTGGTTTGCTTGTGCTACTGTGTGATACTGGATATATTTAGACAAGAAGTTGAAGGAGATGAGAGATCACAATGGAAGAGTTTGAATAATTTCTGAAAGAATGATGGAAGGGGTCTTTTAGTTCCAAGTGTTCATCTCTTAACTTTCATCACAGTGAGTTACTCAGCATTTTCCATGCTGTGTACAATCTATGTCAAGTAGCTGTACTACTGTCTTAGCAGTGAAAACAAATAAGTATGCTTTATTTGAAAAGACGTTGCTTTTCAGCAAGTTGACCAAAATGCTTACATTAATTTTGTTAATTGTTGCATCTCCAACTTGTGGTGACCTTAATCTGAAGGGTGCTGTGTGCAGATGAACTGTAAAAACGATACTTACACTGAATGATTTCTTAGTGGTTTCCAGGGGAATTATGAATCTTAGTTTTCAGCCTTTTTTTTTTTGGTCACCACTAAGAGCCAGATTTCTGAAGTCAAAGAAGTGAAAGTATTAGGGAAAATGTTCTCACTGGGATTTGGGTGCTTTTGTATTTATTGCATTTACATTGGTCTTATTACCATCATTCTTACTACATAGATGTCTAGGACATGTTCCAAAGCCCATCTCAGTAGGCAGACGCTCCCTTTAGTTCCAGATTGCTAATACTTTGTCAGAACCTGAAGCCAGTTGTACAACCTAATGTTTCCTTATGATGTGAATATCTAAGGGAAATAAGGGAATTCACAGCATGTTCTAATTTAATTTATATTCTTGGCTTAGATACTATCTAAATCTACGTTCAAACAGATGAAGACTTATACATTCAAACCAAGATTTACAAGGAAATATATGAGTGTTTACTGCAGTTGTTATTTAGTTGTTACCAGGCTCTAATTTACAACTTTTTTCCCCCTTCTAATTATTTTTAATGCCTAAAAACAACTAAAACAAACCATACAACAAATGGTATACAGATTTTCAGTTACAGTAGTTGTTTATGACCTAAGCTTAGCCTTCTCTGTAAACATTCACAACAACTCCAACGGGAGGAATCATTGATACATAGATACTGAGTTGTAAACAGCTAGAGTTTAGAAAGCTTGTATCATGTTGTTATGGCCTTTCCCTGGTCTGTGCAGCTGTTGGAGGCAGGATGTTGGCTTGAAGAGACCCTGGGTCTGACCTGCTATGGTCAATCCTTTGGTCAGTCCTTTGTGTACTACAAGCTAACAGGTTTGTAAGCATCTCATTTGGAATTTTTCTGTCTTCTGTTTTATTCCCTGTGGCTATTAAGACATAGGAAGATGATGAAATAAGAAAAATGCAGCTAGCACAGAGGGAACGTGTGGAAAGAAGAAATCACTTGGTGTCAAGGACAAAGGATGCAATATAAGGGAAATATAGATAAGGGATTTATACACAAACACCCTTTCTTGAGGGCATGTCCTGTGTGTGAGACTTTGTCAAAAGTTGTTCTGTTAAGTGCTTTTCTTGTTGGCCAGACTCATTATATCCATGCTAGGGGCTTCATATGTTCCTCCTCAGTTCTCTATTTCTCCAGCAGTTGCCCCCTTGCAATTGTTCTTACTCTGCTGAGCCAAAGTGTTGATGTTTATTCAGGTTTCCTGTAGCACCCATAATTTATTTTTTGCTTTTAGAAGGAAAAGTTTCCACACATTGTTTTTAAAACAAACCATCATGGAGGTTTATCTTGGGTGTGAAGAATAGTCAAGCCAAGATCCTGGAGATGCTTAAATATTTTTAAATGACTGTAGGAAATAATACATCATTTCAGTTCATCTGTATAATGGAAATAGCTCTACTTCCAGACATATAAACATTACCTCATAATCCTGTTACTGAAACTAAATAGCAGTGCTGCATTTTACTCACATTGTTTCAGTCAGTAGCTTGTATGCCTGAGGCATTTTATTTTGTAGGAAAAGACTGAATATATCACTACTTCAGATTTATGGAGTGCAGTGTTTGTAATTTAGGGGTATATGTTCAGGATAGGTGATTTGCTATGTTGGATGCTGAGAGAGGCCATAAAATGTTTTCTGAAACATACGACATTGTGATTTATCTTCCAGTTACTTAAAATGGAAGGGTTTCAATGTTTTTAGCAACCTTTCTGCCTGCTGCTGTGTAGGTTAGTATTTTAGCTGTCCTTTGCAATTGTAGTTTAAGACATTGAAAAATGTCTAGAATTTCACGGCCAGTAGCACTAGGACCTTTTGAGTAGAACTTTGGGATGGTTAGATCCTTCAGATGCTTAAGAGACAACTGCTATTCATTGCTTACAAATTACTGTTGTGTATATATATATATTTAAAAAAGTTTTATCATAGGTGTAAATCTGGAGAATGAGAGTTGGGAGGGAAATTGAACCTTCTTTTTCAGAAGGGTGTTGCAGTGCATGGGAAAAGCATGTTGAACCTTGGGAAATGTTTCCTCACCTCACATTGTGTTGCACAATTGCTTTCTGGATTCTGAAGTTTTTATGTTAGCAGTCTTTTAATTCTGTGATGCAGGTTGGGAGTCAACAGAACGTGAATTCCTGTTTCCTATTTAGTCTTTGAATCTCAGAATTATTCCCAATGTGAGTGCTTCCTCTGGGAAACATAAACGGGACAGTGGTTTCTGTAGTCTTGGTTCTTTTCATTGCTTTCATCCCTAACAGTAGCAAAGTTATTTAGGATTGAAGAAGACTTTAGTTATTGGTAACAGAGTTAGTGAAAGTATTTAATGGGGCCCTGAGGCTCTCCTCAGGGTTCTTCAAAATTGTCCAGTACCAGAAATGCTGTTTATGGAGATAAAAGCCTTGCATAAGAAGAGTGGTTAATCTCCTCACCTATTCACTTCCCCCCTGCATGTGAAGTGAGACTTGGGTAACAGTATGGGCTCTGTATAAAGAGACTTTTTTTTAAGAGGGAGAGGAAAGGCAAAGTTTTGTGATGTTCTTGATTTCTTTGAGTGCTATATCAGAGACTCTGCAGAGAAAAGAGTTTATTTAATCTTCAAACATGCGGTGTCACACCAGTAATTTCACAATTTTTTACCTTGCAAGATTCGTGTAAGACTGGATTGTTAGGCAGAAACCTAACAATGACCTCCGATTTGCTTTTCCCAAAGGGACCTTTGGATGTCTCTTATCAGCCTTTAGAAAGAAACTTATTTAGCCTCCTTTTTAGAACGTAGTTACGCTATAGGCCTTTTGATGTAGATGTCTGTGCAGTTTTGATAAGAGTTGCTATTAATACAGTTGCAACGTATTTTGTCTTTCACTGCTTCCCTTCCCCATGAATGCCGAGCATGAGGGGTGTGCTGGACATTCCTGGTGGGCCGTGCCATTTACCTTTTCGCTCATGGAGAGATTTAAAAACATATCTTAAAGGTTATAAAACTTGGAGGCTTCACAAGACGGCTTTCTGGATAGGTGAGATACAGACTTCTTGCTGTATCTGATATAATTATCTTTTTAAATTTCACTGTTTCTGTAGTGTCTGCAGGTATGGTCTTGTCCCTTCAGCTTGCCAGACATGTCTTCTCTTCTGCTCTTAGGTGCTTTATGTACTTACTGCATAAAATTTTGCTTCATCCCAGTGAACTGTTTTAAAATTAAGTCTAGCTTAAATGCTGGTGGAAATTTAGCATTACTACTTGGCAGATGTGAGTTCTATGATCGATTTTTTTTTTAAAGCGATGTTGCATAAGATGCTACTGAAAGAGGTGATCCAGCTCAGCCTTCTGATTTTGCCATGTCTCTTATGGGTGACCGAGCTGCATCACTGAGCTACTATGGCATGAAGGCACCTTCCAGAAGCAGCCACATAAAGAGATGCCTAACGGTACTGACTTTGTAGGGTGCTCTTAATCATCTTGTTCTCATGCTTGGAGAAATCCCAGCTGTCTTACTTCTTTGTGGCAGCAGTCCTGGTCAGCTCTCCTGTGCTTTGTACCACATGGTAGTAGGGAATGGGGTGTGTAGTATTTTGAGAAGAAGAGTCAGCATTGTGAGATATGTTAAGAGTTTACTGAGTTGAAGAAAACATAGGTTGGTAAGAAGCTAGATACGCCCCTTCGGGGAAGGTGCTGGTGTTTCTGGCCCACAAATTAAATTGCCTGCCTTTGTATCTGCTTTGTATCTGCTGCCTGTTTTGGTTTTAGCACGTGCTGTGCTACATTGTATTGTTGGTTTGGCTGGTGGGACTATTTCTGGTTATAGTGCTGCGTGTTTAAAGGGAAAGGTATGAATACTACCTGCAGGACTGTGCTTTTGGAAAGAGGCAGTTTTTCTCCCTCTATCAGAGAGATTGTAGGGCATTATATATATAGCTAACTAAGGGAATTTTGTCAGGGTGCCTGTTTGTTTGCAGGGTATCTGAACTATTAATTGCATGTTCTGAAGTTTCTGCTGTGTGCCTGTGCACATTGGGGTCCCGGCTCCTGCCTCCCCAAGGGACTGAAGTTTTTTCTCTATGCTCTGGGGCTTTGAACAGGGTAAGAGGCTGTGTGGATATTCCTGATGGCCTTAGGTTCCCCATGGTGCTAGGGTGGTAAACTCTCATGCCCTCAGAGTTAATCCAGCTTCCAGACTGTGTTTTGAAGGGATTTCTACCCACCCCACCCTGCTCCTGCCAATCTGATTATGGGGAGGTGAGCTATAAGTGTAGGTTTGTGGTGGTTTTTTTTTGTCCTGCTCAGTAGTGTGGATAGGGAGCGTTTCCTCGGATCATCTGAAATTTGAACATGTGTGTTAGCTGTACTCTAAGTCTCTATGCTATTCCGTTGAGGTCTGTGGGATTCCTCCTGTTGATTTGTGTGAAGGAAAGTCCCAAGGAGAGCAACATAACTCCTTAGGAATTTGGGGAGGAGGGAGATATTTGCCCTTACTTTAGAAAACGTTTGCAATGTAAATGAGCCGTAAATCAACTCTTAGGTGTCTCAGTGCACTGAGTATTTTCCTGTGACACATCAGTCTCTGACAAGGGAACTTGCCTTGCATAACACTTGCATAATACTGATAATAGCTTCAGGTTTTTACCACTATTTTTCTGGACTGGCTTTTTGTTTAAGTAGAGGTAAACTTAAGAGCTAGCCAATCACAGGTAAGCTTAGTTTAAATTATATTTTATGTTTCTGGTGTAACAGTGTATTTCTCTCATGGATTTTTGCTTTCAGTAATGCTTCTGTAAATAAATGACTTCAAGAAGTTAATCACATATTTCAATCAGACAATCTTTAAAAGTGAAGTCTCCTTAAGCAGATGATTTATCGCTATGTTCACTATCTGTGTTAAAAAGATGATACTCCTCTTTCCACTAGGACCACAGCAGGTGCTGCATGTAGAAGTTTTACTTGCCTGAGACTGAGAAGGATTTTTGTTGTTGTAGAAGTGTTTTTGTTTTACAAATGCTACCAAAACCTTTTTTTTTTTTTTTTTTTTTTTTTTTTTTTTTTTTTTTTTTTTTTTTTTTTTTTTTTTTTTTTTTTTTTTTTTTTTTTTTTTTTTTTTTTTTTTTTTTTTTTTTTTTTTTTTTCCCTTCAGTCTGAAACTACAGCATATGATTCTGGTCCAATGGACTAAAGCACTTCAGCAATTGTATGCATATGAAGAACCATACTGTTAGGTTTAACAGAACAGAGGAAGTTGCTTGTAGGAACTGAGCTGGGTACAGGCAGGGGAGGTGGGAGCAGGTCCCAAGCACTATGGCTGCAGGGTGAAGTGCCAGGGCACTGCAGAGGAGGGGAGGCCAGTAGTTCCCTACCCACCTTCCATAGCAAGGGTAGGACCCAGCATGACAAGAAGCTTTCCTCCCCAGCCCAGAAGGGAATGGTCAGGTGCTGGCATAGTGCCAGGCAGCAGAACAGGGTGTCACGGAGCACCTCCCTTATCTGGCTCAAGCCAGCCAGATTTGCTAGGAGGGGGTTGTCCTTGAAAATAGCAGGAGACTGAGAGAGCTCCTGGCTTGCTTCCCTGCCACCTTCCTGCTCTGCATCTGCAGGGAGGAGGTGGCACTCAGCCTCCTGGATGTGCTGCAGCCTGGGTGGTGTGTGGGTGCTGCAAGGAGCGAGACCACTTGGTGTTAAGCAGAGGGGCTGCCTTGTGAGATCTAATTCAAGAGCACTATACCTTTCTGCTTTCCTCCCATTATTATTCTAGTTCAACATCTGCCTGAAGTGCCAAGGGACCTTATGGACTCACTGAGTCCAGAGAAAATGGAAAGGGAGCAGAATCTCTTCTTCCATTGTGCTGACAGAGGGCAAAATTTACTTTCTATGGTTTTATTTCTCCTGCAGTAATTAATTCTTCCCCTTCCAACCATGTACATTTTGATTACAGGTTGAAAATGTCAGCCAAATTGAAAATTAAAAAAAAACAAACTATCCTTCAGTCAAAAATCAAAGCATAAATAATATAATACTTTATATAAAACCCACAGGGAAATTTTAAGATGTAGTAATTAATACACACTTTATCTCTTACAAGTGTAGTTGAGGACCTGCTACACTACTGTGATGGTATGGGTGGAGGAAAATATCAGTCCATGCCAAATTCTCATTTTAGCATAATGTATATGCATTTGAGAAGTTGCATTGGTACATACCTGCCATGTGACTGTAGACAAGCCCTCCCTATCTTGTCATCTTTATACCTGTGGTTAATGTCTTTTGACTACAGTATTAATTATTAAAATATTAATATTATCAAAATATTATTTTGAATAGAAGCATTGATGCAAATGTCTCCTCTGGGTGTAGACTGATTATCATTCTCAGGAAATATTTGTTGTGTGAGACAATATCAGTCATTATTCTAAACACTGTAGCTACAGATTCTTCTTTTTTCCCACCTATTATCGACCTGGCTGGCTGACTTTTTAGAACTTTAATCCGTGTAACATGCTACTCAGTGCGCTTGGGCATTTCTTCCATGCTGTGTGTCAGTTAATGGGAAGTCTGTTTGGGAAATCCATTAAACTGCTCAACATGCAAAATAGGTTACAAGTCATTTGAGGACAATGAATGCAAACATAGAACTGAGACATGCGGTGGGTTTGTTGAGATTTGTTTTTAGCAATTACTCTGAAATACTTTAGATAAAACCTTTTCTCACTCATGTCACTGTGTTTCTTGCTGTCAGTTTGTTCCTGGGTGCCTGTCTGTAGGCATGTGCACAACATCTCATATTCTATGAGCTCCAACTGTTATTAACAGAATCCTTGAGAAATATATAGTGACATTTGGATAATTCTGGCATTGTTATGTAAGTTAGCATTTAAAACCAACAATTTGACTTCCTTTCTAATGCCTTTTTTAAATAAAGTTGGTCTTCTCTATTAATAACAAAAAAAGAAAACGGATGGTGTTTTTCTCTGTATTTTTCTTTCTTTAACCTACTTTTGTTTACAACTATATTAAATCTGTAGTTTGATGCCATACAGAATGGTGCAATGATGCAGAGAGCCTCAACATTTAAATGGTAATTTTCAAAGTAACTTTTTAAATGAAAGCAAAAGCTAATGCAAAGACAGATACTTTAAATCTCAGTCTCCTCCCTTTTTAAGATACCCCTGTTAGGAGTCATTTAAATAAAGAAATCATTGAGTTTTTGACTTGAATTTGATCACTGACTTCTCGGCCATAGCTACTTTTGAATCCCACTGACCTTACTGCCCAGCAAATACAGACAGACAGATACCTTCAGTTGCCTACTTGAATCAACTTACTCAACATTAAGATCTTCCTTATAAAGAAAACAATGATTTCTTCTCTGCTGCTGCTGGAGAAGCAGAATCACTGTTACCTTTTTGCAGCAGGGGAACCTGCCCGTCCTCCAGCCCTTGGGAGCGCAAATGTTCATGAAAATTTCCCATCATCAAATCACCTTTTATGGAAAAGTGGGAAGAAGCTGCCGCAGCGATACTCCTGTCCAGAGGTCTGTTGGGCATGGTGTGGTGTGTGCCTGGTTTGGCTTTCTGGCTTCCTCTTTTTACTGGTCTCAACTAATATTGCAGAGAGGAACCAAGGCTGTTGTTTGACAAGCACATCCATCTGGGCAACGTGCCTTTGAACTGGTGCTTGGAAGAGCAGTCTTACCTTCACTTTTGGCCTTCTCCTTTGGGTTGATAGGAATGGTAGCACAGTTAAGTGGGATCTAATGAGGGAGTGATCCAATTTTGAAAAATAATTTATGTACTGGCACTGTTACTGGGTTATCTTTAACTTAGATAATTTCCCAGATCTGGTCCCTGTGCAGCTGCAGCAAATGGTTATGTGTGAGAACGGACATCTCCTGGGGACAGGATCAGTGGTGAGCAGAGAGGCACCTTCTTTTGCTGACAGAAGTAGCTTAAGTTGCTTCTTTGAGACAAGTCTCCTTTTCCTCAAACAATGTTGCGCTCTTCTTGAGCCCTGGAGGTTTTCTGTGCTTTTTGCCTCATTACTGTTGCATTTGCCATGCTTTATTTCTGCCAGGGGCCAGTCAAGGATGCTCGAGAATGAGGGGGAGGGAAAGGTGGATGCATGCCAGTATTCTTCAAGAGTCTGCCCACAGGTGTACAGCCTTCTGGCAGTCAGTGGTGCAGATACCTGCTGAGTAAAAAAAACCCCAAAACCACAAAACCAAAAGAAACCACTAAACCCAAAAGGCTGTCGCTGTGTTCTCCATGGCCCTTCCTTGATCAATTTTCATGATTGCTCTTTGTATCACTTTACATCTTTGGCAAACACAGCATGCCTAATCTATTTATTTTTAGCTGCTTTTCACCTTATCTGAAGGTAATTCTTGAAATAATTTAATCTTATGGCCTTGGTACTTCTCATATAAGAAAGCACTCCTGAGTTCTTTTTTCCTGGAGTTGGTTTCCAGCTATGTTACTGCTGCATGATGTACAGCACATTTTCTGTGGATTTTGCTTTAACTGACCATTGATTTTCATTTACTGTTTTATTGCTTCCTTGTAGATTTTTATTGCTGTTTGAGTCACTGAGCACTAAAGTTCTTTCTGACTGTTTCCAGTTAGTTTAATCAATACTAGAACTTCTTTCTACTATCGGGAAAATTTGGTACAGAGGTGATCTGATAAAGCGGATGTGCAGCAATGACTGTATGGAGCAGTAGTCATCTCCTGGAGCTTCCCGTGTCCCTGTTGTCATCTTTGGGGTTGTTCTCAATTCTTGCACTTTTGTTTCCCTATGTTAATTGATTACTAATTTTAAGGGGTCTCCTCTTTGTTTCAGGGAATTCGGGTTCCATGAAGAGTGTTCAGTTGAGGCAGGGAGGGAGGAGTTTTGGGGATAGAAATTTTGGGGAAATTTGAGATGTGTTTCAGCCAGCTTTATTGCCACGGCCATACTGTCCCCATCAGAATAATCTGAATAGTTTTTAATACGACATGACTCTTCTGTGCAGAATCTGTGCAGCTTCTCTGTAACATCCTCCTTTGCTGCATAACTGCAGTTCCCTTTTTCTTACTCCCTTTACTTATTTCAGTTTCAACCACCGATACTGAGGGAATGGGGGCTCAAGGAGCTGGCTCTAAGTGTGGGAGAGCAGCTGGAGGCCAGTGCTGGCTGATGGTGACAGGGGCAAGGCCATTATTCCCTTGCCAGGGCTTTGGTGCAGGGAGAGTGTCTTACTGAACCACTTTGTGAAGAATTCCTTGCATGTGTAGGAGCGGTGTGGATGATTAATGGACACCGCAGTAAGAGAAAGTATCTAGCATTGTCAGCAGAGAAGGAGCAGGATGGGAGTGTAGTTAAGAGTCAAGTTGACATTTGTGACAAAAAATGTCTGTGGTTTTGGTTTAATTGGACAAACCTGTTAAAGTGAACTTCAGGCAAAGTTAAAGGAGTCATCCAAAGAGAAGGATTTCTTTGTTTTGCTTTCTGCCTAAAGCTGTTCTTTGAGACCCTGCAATAACTGAGGTCATAAGAAAAGGAATTTAACAGATGTCTAAATCAAGCAAAATAGCTTTCCAGGATCCTTCCCCTATGGAAAATGTTTTATTAAATCGCTGTCATGGTAATAGAGTGCTGAATACATCATAACATACATACTTCTGCTAAGTAAACAGAAAAGATGGGATTACTTTTTGCCTTTGAAAATAAAAAGTTTATCAAACTGTATGGGAATGTTGTAGTCTTGAATTTAAGAAAATAAGAACTTTGTGACAGTTCAAAACTCTTGAGCTTTACCCTGGGAAACTGGAATTATTCCCACCCCCCAAATAAATATAAAAGATGTTAACTGGGATATTTAAAGTTCCCTGATACAAGTCTGAAAACTGGGGAGCATAAATTTACATGTTTTCCTTTAATCTAAAACCTTTTTTTTATCAGAAAGTGCAGTATCTTTAAAATTCCAGAAAAACCTTCACTACAGATCTTTCTCTGCACGTTACAGATGAGAAACAGAGGTAGTGACTTATTTTTGTGAGCTAATGGCAGTATCAGGAAGAAAATGAACATAGCCTGATTGTCAGTACAGCACTTCACTTTTTTGGAGCTTGCCAACTTTGTTGAGCATTGCTGATGACTGACCATGCGTGAAGCCTGGTGCTGATATTTGTTGTAAATTAGTAACAGGAGTTCCAATAAAAGTGGAAATTTCCAGCTTTGACCTGTGCTACTAGTATTGGAGCTTTCTGTAGTTCCTCTTTGTCACTATGAATGACCAGATAATGGACACTTTGGGGTGTCTGCAACCACACTGTTGTCCTTGATAAGTTCTTCAGTGTTAGGTTTTCTTTTGTTTTTTTTCCCTCTGTAGTTAATTGTTTAAATCTCTGGGAAAAGATGTGTTCCCTCCCTTATATTTGCCCTAACAGTCTGTTTTAATAGTAAATATACAGCCTTGTGGTTTGCTCATTTCCAAAACAGGTCATAGACCAACCTGAAATGGCTGGTGTTTCATGGAGCGTACTTCCTTGGGGGGTGGATGCTGTTCTGTTCTAGGAAGATTTCTAACTGAGGATGAACGGTTTTGTGTTCGTTTTGGTGGTGAGGTGAAAGCAGTTGCACTGGGGTAAAGTGTTACAGTCTGGCAAGCAGCCTGACTTCCTTTGGCTTGGCAGACAGTAATGATTTATTTTGTCTGAGATTCCTTATTCGTATTGGATGGGATGAGTGCACAGCCACGCCTGGAACTGGCCGAGTCGTGCTGGCACCGAACTGGGTGAAAGGGAGATGGATGATCTGTGCAGGATGAAAGAGAATAGCTTATTAGCATCAGACCAGTATGTACCTAGTGGGGATTTTTACTGTAAGGTTTCTGTGCGTAGGTGTGGGCATTTTTTGAGATGGCTTTGATTTGTTTAGCTGTTCTGGATGGTTGGAGAAAGGCATGTAGGGTAGAAAGAAACTAGTACATGTTATAATCAGTGCACAGATTAAAATGTTTAATTCTGAATTAAATAATTATGGTGTATATAATTTTTATACAAAGTAAATTAACAGGAATCTTGATGGGAACAAAACAGATTAAGAATGTTTGAGGTGTTTTTAAGATCTTTCTTAGAAGTTCTTTTTAACAAGTTCTGGATTTTTAAAAAAACAGCATTTGTGAACATGGTCTGTTTGCACTAGGCAGGATGTTAAGCTGATTGTATACCGGATATCAAGGCACATTTAAGAGGATGCACATTGTGGAAAATTTCCCAAAAGGAAAACTTGAGCTTGTCAGCTTCAAGATAAAATGATTTCTTCTCCCTTCCCTCTTTTCTTTTTTTTTTTTTTTTATATTTTTCGAGGACCACTTTATTACATGCTTTTATTTTGAAAGCAAGAATTGTTCATGGTATGTGACTTTTATTAATCTAATACATCATAATAAGCATGCCTTATTATCCTAGGATTTTTTAGAACATCCTATGATACGAATGTAATGCTCTTTGCCTGTAATATTATGTATCAGATGAGGTCCTATTTAATTTTCTGATAGGCATCTCTGTTGCATAAGTGTTAAGAAAAACAAAATAGAATTTCTAGAAAGAAAAAGTTATTGTCAGATTTCTATTTCTGTATTGTCTCAGTGTCAGAGTTAGATAGCTTTACTGGTTGCTTGTAGTTTCTAGTGTAAGTTGGGTAGATAACATCACCCCTCTTTGAGCAGTTGTTTTTTTTTACACCAACCATCTGTCTTGTTAGTGTAATGGGAAATTCAGGCTGGTTTATCCTAAAAACTAGTTATTTGCCTTTCATAGGCAGTCAAATAGACTTGGGTATGAAAGATGAAGCAGGGCATTTTTTGGAGTCTTTCCTGACTCTTTTCCTGTAAGTCTGTGCCCAAGGTATTAAACAGTCAGTTGCAAATTAATTTAATTAGGCACTGCTAACCTTGCATTTTTACGTACCTACTTTGAGATTGTGTCCATTTCAGGTCACTAGCCTTTATTACATGAGAATGATCTTTGTGTTGCAGAAGGTTTTACTTCTTTTGTAAACTTTTGTTTGGGAAACTTTGTATTTGGACACACTTGGAAAATGGCTTACTGGTTGTTGCTCAGAAGACACTTGGAGGAGCTGGAAAAGGATGCCTCTATAGAAACTCAGAGGAAATGTTTTGCTTGTCAGAACCAATTAACTTGAAAAATGTTATCTGGTGTCTAAATGAAATTACAGATGTGTAAGACTTTCTTCATAAACAGGAATGTTTTTGCAGATAAGATGTTTGTTTATCCTGCCCTCCTTTTTTCTTTCTCCTCTTTCTTTCCCCAGCAACTTTCCTATTGACTGATACTGAAAACCAAGCATTTTCTACAGTAACACTTAATGCATTCACTGGAAAAGATGCATATTGTTTTGTTTGAAAGGCTGATTTAATTGCAAAACATGACACTGATCAAACTGAGGGGTTTAATTAATTTATTTATTTGGCTATCAGCTCCCTTTTACTCTCATAACTGTTAGAACAAGACTGAGTGTTGGATTTGTTCATAGATATCCTCTTTAAAACTGAGCAAAACTACTCAAAATCTTCCAAAGTAGTTTAAAAAAGAAAAAAATTACAAATTACATTCTAAGCCCATCTTCTGTGGTAGCTTCTTGTCATGAAGGTTGGGAAATAGACCTGAGAGCTTGGAAAAGAGCAGGTGAGAGCTTCAACCTTCAACTTCTTCAGGAGGTAACAGGTTTAATATCTGACTAGGAGAGGGACTGGGAACCTGTGTGGGATGTGCAGGTCAGTGTGAGAGAAGGGTGAGTGGAGGCTGAAGGAGGTACCTCAGGGGGATGGAGTTCAAGATGCAATAATCCCTCCAGCTGTGCTCTCCACAACCCACTCTCTGCTGCACTGTACCAGTTCATGTTAATAATGAATTGTCTTGTGTGTATACAGGGCTTCATATTTGCTTTAATAAGAGGGTGCACATAATGTCAAAAAGTATAGTAGATTTGAGGCTGCTGTTATGATTTTAAATGCTGTTGAAGGCTTGTTTTAGTTCCTTGGGATATAATAATCAAGGCTTTTCAAGAGTGAGTGAATTGGAGGGTTCAGAGTAATTTTTACCAGGCTTTAGAGACCTCTAAAAGCATCATCTTCTGAGCAGAGATCATAACCCTAGGCGGGGTTGCAGTCACTCTGGGTTCCTGTCTTGAATGACATGGATACTCGGTCCTTATTTGGTATTTTTTTCTACTGCCAAGGTTGCCACTTTGGGAGTTGGATCGTCATGGCCTTGAATCAGAGCAGTGGGCAGGAGGAGTAAGCTTGGCACCATCTGAAAAATCTGATGCCTGCCATGAGGATGGAATAGAAATTATGGACTGCCAAGATTCTTCATCACTAGTATCTGAAAGGTGCCTGTGGCACTGTCCACTTGCAGCAGCATCGGCTGTGTGAAAGGGGTGCTGTATGTTGTGTAACGAGCTCTCAGTGGGCTGTAGTACCGGGAATTCAGCAAGATTAAACTCTGTGAGGAGAAGAACCAGTCAGTTGCGTTGCAGTGAGTCAGTTCAGACTCTTATTTCTTCTTTCCTCTTTTCTATCACTAAAGGACCAGTTCTGTTTTAGCTCTTCTTTCTAAAATTTGCCAGGGGCAACTTTGAAAGCTCTAGTTCAAATGAGTATGTTTTAAGGAAAGCACTGACAGAAGCTGTTAGCACTGTCACAAGGACTGTTGACCTCTAGAGGGGCTTTTCTCTTTATTCTTTTTTGTTTCCCTTCCAGAAGAGGATTCTATGTTTCCATTAGTGGCTTTTTTTGTTGTTTTGAGACACTACAGTCATACTACAGAGAGCTTACTTAACAGTTTGTGATCAAAACAAATAGACTTTGAATCTGAAGATGGAAGCCTCTGATGCAATGTGAGTAGAAATAGGGGTGCCAGTGGACACTTGCTAGTTCTCATCTGCTGAAGCAGATGATTTGGGTACCCTGTGATATATACATGTACAGGAAGGTCATTGAATCATTAGAGTAAAGGTCAGGGATGTGGCTCATTTACAAATCTGGAATCAGGTACAACCATGGTAAGAATATGCCATTTCAGCACAGAGGGCTGCTTTGCAAAGATTTATCGTTCAAGCAATTTGACTGTAATGTTTTATGATTGCTACAGCAACCTTTGATCAAGACTGTGGCTTATTAGTCAAAAATAAGCTTCCTTTGCATATGCAAATTTTCATTAGTCTAAACAAAACACTTCGTTTGCTATATAGATGTATTCACTTTTATCTTTTATAGATACCTGTATGGTGTTTTCATAGGTAATTAGGAGAGAATGCAGAAAGTTGCACACAGGACAAATGTCTATTGCAGTGGAGAGTGTGAACTGCTAATAGTTGTCTTACAGATCTGTGGGTTTGAGTGAATGGGAAACCACAGCATCCTCACTGAGTTGACTGCAGAATGTGAATCTCCTACTGTCCTATTTTGGGAAGTATTAAAGAAATACGTATACATACACGTGTGATAGACACAGTTTGTAAGATGGTATTTTGAGATGTTTAACTAGAAAGTGTTAGTCACATGTAATTTGAGAAACTGACCCTTCTCAGAGGACTCAGACTAGACATTCTAAACTTGGAACTGGTTTTAATCTTTTATTAAAATAAAAGATAGGTAGGCTAAATGTCTCGTTAAAATTCTCAAATGCTCTGTGTATTTATTTTTAAGTTGTAGCTTTAAAAAAATATGATTAACATAAAAGGTGGAAGGAAGAATCTCTGAATTTCCTGCATTATATTAATAACTTCAAGTATTGAGTTTTCACTTGCGTAAACTACTGCTGTGAGATCATGTAACCTTTACACGTTTGTGGTGACTCACTGGCTGGCTGTAGTTTCTATGCAGATGCATTCCTTTGCACGTAATAAAGTTTTTAGCATCAACAAGATAAATATACTACTCCCTCCCTTGGGTACCTTGTAACTAAGAAGTTAATGTACTATAGAGAAGCACAATTAGATAGATTAGTTTTTCATTTTGTGGTATGTGTCAGTGATGAACTGGGAACTATTTTAGTGACACTGACCCTCAACCCATAAAGTCAGTGTTTGCTCTTGCTAAGTAAAGTCAGTGCTATTAGATGGTGATTTAGCAGAAAATTCTGTGTTAGGATTCCTGAAGCATCTTTCTCACTTGAACTGTGCTTTAAGAGGTAATCTAAAAAGAAAATACTCTTGTTGCTATAGGGATAAGTTGATGATTTATAGGCATCTCATTAAGGTTTTTCTCATAAGAAACCTAGGCAGCTGGAAAATGTCCTGGCACAAGCAGTTTGCAGCCACATCGGTCATGTTGCAGAAGGAGCTGCTGGGTGACACTTGGAATACCAGGTGGTGTGGGTTGTGCAAGAACAGCTGTGGAATAGCATGAGTGCCAGCTAGGAGATAACCTTGGACAAAATGAAAAAAAAATAACAAGTTTGTATGAGAACAAATGGTTTTGTAAAGCAGGAGCAGTGGACTGTGAAATTAGGTTGTCTGTTGCATTAGAATACATTATGATCTGAGGTTTTATTTTATCCTATGCTTCATCTTGAAAACATGATTCAGTATCTTGTTTCTACATTCAGATGTATGATGCTTTAAAACAAAATAACTTTTCAATATTTTGTTTGTTTGTTTGTCTCTTTTCCTTCTCCTCAGTAAAAAACAGTAAAAAATTTATTTCCTCTTTTGTTATTCTTGAGAAAGTATCCTTGAGACTATGATATAATTGAAGAGTATGAGGTAGGATAATCTTAACTTACCAAGTTACTGATGCCAAGTGTGTGTTTTTTAAAGAATCATAGAATAGATTGGGTTGGAAAAGACCTCCAAGATCATCAAGTCCAACCCCTGATCCAACTCCAATTACTATATCATGGCACTAAGGACCACATCCAATCTCTTGTTGTAAGGAATTCTGTTATTAAATTAATTTTTAAAAAGATTTTTTTAAAAGATCAAGTTAGCGAGTGAATTAACTTCTCTGTAGAGGTTGGCTACATCTTAACATTGTGGATTTCTTTTCTTTATGCATAGTTTGAAAAAGAAAAGGCAAGTCAAACAGAACACAGAGACTGTCTCTGCCAGTTCCCCTGGATCTCCTGTTTCCAAAACACCTTCAGAGAAAGATGATGAAAGTAAAGTTATTTTGGAGCAAATCAGTTCCTCTGGAGACAACTGTAAATTTCCTGGGGAAAAGGAAACTGCTCCAGACAAGGAAAAGAAAAAGAAAAAATACAATCAGCTGAAAGACATCAGACGCACAGAACTTAAAAGATACTATAGTACCGGTGAGTTATTTTAATGCTGTAGTATTTTGAAACATGTTTGTTTTTACAGCTTATTAATGTACTTTTCTCATATTCTATAGGCCTTTCTTAAAAGGATAATTGACTTTGAATATTCTTCCTGTAAAAGCAAATAGAATTATATAGTTCTAAATATCATCAGCTTCTAACTTAAACCTTGCAGTTCTCAAAACCAGTGTACTTCTTGCTTCTCAGTTCTAAAACTGTGTTGTTATAGGCATCATTTAGTTTATTATTGCATTTTACTTTAATTATTTTAAAGATTTGTTTTCAGTGTTTTATGGTATTATTCAGTTTTTTTGTTGAGGTTATTTGTTTCATAAATTGATGTGTACCATTTAAGACTTCAGTCTTAATTCATATTCATATTTGTCTGTTGAAATGTGAGAAAGTAAGTAAATTAACTACATATTTTTAAACAAGATGTCAAAGGGCTTATGTGATGGAAAGCTTGCTTCCCTCTCATCCCCCCAGCTGCATAAGTAACTCAGTTAATTTTAAGTTCCTTTTTAGATTTATTTTTTCAAGTAAATAAAAAAATGAATTCTGCATAAATATACGAGATGAGTCATATACACATCTGTTTGCAGTTCTGGATTCTAATTTGTTAGATACTCTTAAGTAATTTTAAATATGACTTATGAAATACTTCTTGTTCCAGATTTTCTCTTGGTATTTTGTTAGAATGAATTCTTAGATTTGGAGAACTCCGGTTCCATCTTGTAAGAAATTCCTTTTTAAAGAGAAGGAAGGGAACAGAAAATTATAGCTACTCTCAAAACAGACTTCTTTACTGATCACACAGTGAGTGCATGAGTGCCTGACTCCTAAGGAGGAGTCCTCTTCAGGAGAAAAAAGAAAATCTGCAGCAAAAATGTTATGTGTTGACTGGTGCATGTGGACTAGCCCACAACCAAAGAGTGTCTTTTATGAGGCATTACAGGCCTTGCCATGAAGTAATTGGAGTGATGTTTCTTGGCAAGCACAAGAGTCTACAGTGATTTATTGATCAACCTGTCATTTTTGGTGGATTTGATTGTGATGAGATCAATAACTTGGAAACTAAAAAAACCACTTTGTCTGAAGTTCTGACCACACTGTTCTTGATATAAAATCTGTAGAGGAAAAAATGGAGAATTTTTAATGAATGAAGCTGTAAATTCTTTCTGTTTTGGTAGCATGCTGATATAAAAGAAACCCAAACACACCAAAATATAAGCTTCTGTTGCATTCCTAATAAAGTGCTTCTGCTAAAAGCAGTGATTTATTGTTGATTTGTCCTAGAGGAATCTGGGGGTTTGTAGCTGAACTTTGTTTCTTTAGTATTTCAGGGGTTTAATTAAAAAGTGCTGCAACAGTTGACACTTGGGATGGCAAGATGGGGGTCAGTGTCACTTAAGAGTGTGGTCAGCTGGTGAGGGACACTGTAAGGCTCTCCAACTTGTCTTTCACTTGTGATCCAGCAGTCAGTACAAACTCAGGTTTTACTAATGTTTGTTTCATAAGCGTTCCTGTGTTTCTTGTGGACTGGCATCATTATGAGATTACTTGAAATGCTACGGGCCATCATGTAGGTGTGCAGATCTTCTGGGTTCTGCAGAAATACTGAATTTCTGTTGTGAAATAAAATAATTTAATGCTGCTATTGAGCTGAGCACAGACCTGACCGACAAAAACCTCAGAGGTAAAAACCCCTTTCTTGTTTAAATGCTGGGTTTTGGTTGCTCCTAAAGAAAGACATTTACCCAACTGGAACATCAGATTGCGGATTGAAGGTTTAAATAGATACAGAAAACAGCTGATTGTTAGACAAGGGCAACAGCTCCATGTTCTCTGTGCAACTTTCAAAATGAAGTCATTTCCGTAGACTTGTTAGTTGTTACCATAGTGTTAGGAAGAGTGTGTGTCTTATATGTGCCTTCATCCACTGCAGCTCCTGCTCACAGTGCCGACCTGCTTAGCTGTTTGTTACTGTTGCTCTCCTGAAAGCTGCCACCTGCGCTAACACACCGAGTAGTTTCCAAAAGCTGTCTCTACACCCATACCAGTCTAAAGATCTGGACTTGTTTAAGTAGTTAGCCTTTTACCTCCAAGTGGTGTGGCAGAGGACAAAACGATCTGTCTCGCTGAGCTGAGTTCTGCCAGAAGTTGTACATTCAGCAGTTCTCTGCTGGAAGATGTGTTAGCTACCATAGTGGGAAGGTACTGCCAAATCTGTAAAGACTTTATCTTTTAATTGTTGATATGCTTTCATATGAAAGTGACTGAGAGGGATTATCCATGTATATACATCTGTCTTCATTATTTAATATTAGGGATACATATACCTTGTTATTCCCCCCAACATGTTTGGTTTTCCTTCTGACTTGTCCCTTTATTGATGTTTCTGAGGTGCTCTGACTAAAATGTCCTTTCTCTCTCTCTCTCTCCCCCTGTTGACCATTATTCTAGTTATGTTTTCACAAGGGCTTGGGGTTGTTGATGGTTGTTCCTTCCCAACTACCCAGCCTTGACTAATGTCTAGAACATGGCAGTGGGGTTGGAGCTAGATGATCTTCAAGATCCCTTCCAACTCAAACAATTCTATGGTTCTAACTTTAAGAATATCTGATACAGGAATTACTGGTTTTGTTTTTTTCTAAATTTTTTCTGCACTTTGTCAAAATACTACAGTTTTTCTTGTCAGAAGAAAAATCTATTAGATGTAGCAACAGCCTTGCATATTCTCATGATGCATACATACTTTGTTTTGTGGCTTAATGGAAGTCCTGTCATAAGACAATATGAGCCTAGAAGAGTTGTGTCTGTTGGTCTAACAGAATGAAGACCACTGTGCTCTGAATAATCTCCCTTTCATATTTTACAGGACAATAAATCATTCTGTATTTATTGTGCTAGGGGATGGGGGAAGGAACGTCACATCTGACTTCGGTTTGTTCCTTGCACACCATATCCCTTCATTAGAAACTTGTGAATGTGTTGGCCTTTATGAATTTGGAGTTGCTAACAGTGACATCCTGACTTCCACTTTGAATGCCATGCTTTTTAATAGGTAACATGCAGGCATGACACTTGTCAGGAGGAGTTTGTTGACTCAGTGAATCCCTCATCTCCGGTGGAAAGACTGTAACACAGCTTCTGAAGGCTATGCGGAACTGGAGGGGATGGTAGTCCCTGAGTGTTTAAAAGACTTGGATTATTTGAGGAAGGTGGAAGTGCAGCAGTGGAGTGAGGAGCTGCTCGCCTGGTGTTCAGGTCTGATGTGTTAATGCCTGCAGCCGGCGGGTGGCACCGCCGAGCTGAGCAGGAGGAGGAGCACTCTAGAAGGGATCCTCCAGCAACCCTGTCCCAGCCAAGACTCTTCAGTACAGCATTAGCATTGTCGTGGCACCGTTACAAATAACCTGATGGTACACAGTATTGAATATTTCTCTTAAGGCACTGCTGAATGAATGAACAGGTTCTACTCTTCCTAAGTAGCCTCGTATTTTTGTTTTCTGTTAACTCTTGCACTGTTTTTTCAGTGTCACTATACTTCTGGAATAATTTGTACCATTCAACATCCAAATCTCATCCAATAATATATTGCTTTGCAGTTGCAACCTTTGTTTTCTTGCCTTAAAACAACAGAGACGCTAATACTGCTCGTTTTTCGTTCCTGAAGACCCATGGAAATAACAGTTGTTTCTCCTTATTTTTACCTCCTCTCTTGGCTTGTGTGGTAGTCTGCTTTTTAACTTTATCTTATTCTTTCTGCTGTTGTTGCAGCAGTAAGCTGCTTTCAGACTTCCGAGGATATATCTGTCTGATACAGTGGAGTGGTTGCCTAGGTACTCTGGCTGCCCAGGATGCTCTCCCTTTCTTCTTGGGATAACCTAGTTGACATACTTCTGCAGTGTAGCTGCTTAGTTCAGATACACTCTCTCAGGGAAGTCTGTTTTTGTTGGAAGATGTTAACTTGACTCCTGTGAGATTAGGAAACCATGATTCCTGTCAGGAATTGCTAAACTGGATGAAAATATTTGTGTTTTGCCACTGAAGACACTGAAACAGTATCCGTGTGTGACCTTTTGAAAGTAAGCAGGGTAACAGTGGTCAAACATGACACTGAATTTCATCCATATACTTATTTCAGCATGGTGTAATGTGTCTTTCTATCAGATGTCCATAATATTCCTAGATTCCACTGATTTTACTTGAGAAGATAAGCAGTCGACATATGTGAGGAATTGGTCTCCGTTAAAGAATACATCATCAATAAAAGTTTGGTTTAGGTGAGTTGTCCCACATCAGAGTTACTTTTATCAACAAAATGCAGTCCAGTTGACTAGCTTATTGTTCTACTCTGTAATTATGAAGCCATCCTTTCTCGTTCACTGCACAGTGTTCAATTTCTGCAGTGAGTGGGAGGTGAGATTAACAAAACCTCTTCTTATTGTAGCTCTGATTTCTATCCAAAACTAGGAGTCCTAAACACCACGAGAAGGAAAATGGTATGTGCCAGTTTAATGAGATAGTGTATCGTACGTTAAGCAGGAGGTGCCAGAGGCAGAAAACAGAAGCCTTTCTTTGACTTGTCCTCCCTGCCATCACTGGAGCAGGGGGTGATACAGGAGCAGCGCAGCATATGTGCAGTTACCAATCCTCTGAGTGTTCTGGGTAGCTGGCCAAGAACAAATTTTAGTAAATAAAACAGAGAGGGCATAGCAATTTTCATCGCTCATAATGTGTGAGATTTGCCCTGACTGGCACAGAAACAGCAGAGGCAGCTCCCATGATACCAGCAGTACTTACTCTGTTTCAAAGTTGAACGTTACTTGCCATGCAGTGGAAATATAAAGAGAATTTAAATTTAATAAAAAGGCAGGGCTCTTACTGAATGCACATAGTTAGGCCTGATAAATAGGCTCAATCTGAAGTGGACTTTTCAATATATATTAAGCTGGAAAAAAAAACTTCCTTCTTCTAATGAGTCCTGGTTTTGTCTTTTGTATTACCTGGTACAGAACAGTAGGATGCAGTTGAGGACCTAAGTAAGGTGCTAGTTGTAAAAAGATAGAAAGAACTTAGAAAAAAAAAAAAAAAAAAGAAAGTCTATACAAATTTTTGCTGATAATTAGCTAACAGTAATGAGACCTAATATCTGGGGACTTGATTTGGTGAGCCCTATTCGTGTAACTAAGTATTTTCTGTTCTAAGTCATCCAAGTAATTTAAAAACTCGTCTACTCAGTGTTGTGTTGTAGCTTAATACAACTATAAGAGGAACAAGATCTGAGTTTTTCCAAGTTCTGAGAGCTTGCCGTAGTGTTTGTGTTTCAGTTTGGCTTCAGACAGCAAAAATGAGGGTAAATACAAAGAGGATTGAAAAGGGAAATAATTTGTGTCTTCTAGAAACAGCATAAAATGTAGTACATGTGGTTATAATTGCCTGTGTAGAATCACAGGAAGGCTGGAATAATTTGCATGAGTGTAAACTGGATGTAATGGGCAGTGGCTGGTTGAGAAGCTTCAGGAAGCTGTTTTATGTGAACCATGCGGAAAGAGTGAAGTGGACAAATGACTGAAAGGCAGCTGTTTTCATATGACTTGTTTTGTAACAAGAACAAATGATCATGAATCCCAGTGGATCAGTGGTAAGGCCACCAGGTTATATTCAAGCTGTGTTGTTAAGAGATGTTTACTAGGAACAGTTGCACAGAGAAGGGATGCCTTGTTCACAGGCAGAAGAATTTGATTTGAGCAGTAAGTACTAGTAATAATGCTCTTAGCATATAAATTCTGAATATTTGGATGGAAACAACACTGGGCAGGTGTGGAATCCTCTTAAAATTCTCATCTTGATGAATAAGCTCCTTTTTGTTGCAAAACTAAGTAAAAAGACACAAATAATTGAAACTTAGTTGACTTACATGGCATAGCTTTCCCAGGCAAGCTGTTGTGTATTTAAGCAGCAAAAGAAATGAAGAAAAACAGCATGTGTAGTGTTAACAGTTTTCTAAAATACCCATGTTTGGCCTTGTGATGCCTAAGTATTCCTTCCCTCAGACCTGCTTTGTTGACAGGCTGATTTTTCTCTCTCCATTGTCTTTGAGTACCTGATGTAGTGGATAGTCAGAAATTTTCTGGGGATACTTTTGTGATAGGTGCATTTGGGTACTGACACTTACGTGAACAGGATTCACAAGTAATGCTATCAGACCACAAAGATCAGTAGGCAGCTTCTCGTCCACCCATCTTCAAAATGCTCTTCAGCCTGCTGACACGCAAAGTGAGTGCAAATTCACTGAATCTTCTTTTTCTGCATCCCCTCATCTCTTGAAATAATTACCAATCCTCTTTATCTCCACCTTTGTATAAGAAACCCAGAACTAGTTCTAATTATCACCATATCTGTCCCAGAGTGCACTTCCATAAACAGCGTCGATCTAAGGTGTCTGTGCTGCTGCTAAAAGAGGATGTGCTGCCTGTTCTCCTGAGCCCAGCTGAGTGGTGCCAGTCCCAGCCTTCAGCTGTCACCAGCCCAGAGAGGCAGGACCCGCTTTCTCTAGGTTGGTATCTAGCAACCTTGACCAGTGCTGGACTGGTAGCAGGAACACGTAGAGGAAGAAGGTTGGTGGAGTTGCCGCTTTCAGCAACAGCTTCATTGTAGGTTGGTTTAAGCTACTTGTGGACCTGTGTCCAAATTCAGTCCTGCTTCAAGGGGATTAATGTTGAGTTTGCTTTTAGGAGGAGCTGTACAGAGTCATTTAACATCAAGTCTTTCTTACCATGAGGGTAAATTAATTGAAGAAATTAAAGTTGGATGTGTGAAAGGTTGATTTGTAACTATTGCTTAATCTGAAAAGTCTATGTGGTGTTTTTTTCTTTAAAAAAAAAAAAAAGGCAAAACCCACCACAAAACAACAAAAAAACCACATCCCAACCCCACAAACAAAACTGAAAAATGTGTGCTGTAAACTATATGTTGGAATTTTTAGTATTTTCTGATGGAAGTCTGCTTTTTCTTATTCCCACCATTTTGTTTCGTAACAGTCTGATCTCCATTGACTCAGAGGCTTGAGAGAGGCAGTGTGGAAACTTTCCTTCCTGTACCTGAATTTCCTTCAGTAACTGAAAACAGGATGTAGAGTTTACTAAGAATTGGGTTTCTGGCCACACAATTAGATACCAAGAGTCTGAATAGCCCAGGCAAGTGACAGAAAATAAGAACAGTCTTCTGTGTCTGATCTAAAGATGTGCGTGGCTTTCTTCTTGCAGTTCGCAGTAACACAGCGTGTCTTTGTAATGTGTTCAAAGATCAAAATACTTCAACTAGGCTGTGTGGATTGATCCAGTTTATAAGTTGATAGCACAAACACCTGCATGGACTATAAATATTCTGCAGGTGGCCAGCTTAGCCAGAAAAGCTCTTACACATGAATAATGGGGGGAAAGAGTATTTAAGGGCGCACTTACCAGATACTTTATTAGTGTCTTTATCAAACTGAAAATGTAGGATTTTTTCCCCTCAATTTTTAAAGGAAACCAGGGAAATTAGTTAATTATTTTCTTATTTTTTTTTACTCCCATTTAGTTCACCTTGCTATTTCTTTGAGGTGTAAGCTTCTTCTATTTTACATGTATGGTCACTGTTGCTATGTGATAAGACAGCTGAGACTTCACTGGCTGATAAATCTGGCAAAGCACAAAATTCCTTTTGTCCAGCAGCTCCAACTGGCTTTCTTTTTGCACCCATGAGGGCCTTTTTTCCTACACAAATAAACAAGAAGAGCAGGATATTGTAGAGACAGACTGTGAAACACAGGGATTTTGGCATAGATTAAATGCTTTTGAACTAGAAACTGGAAGAAATGATGACAGATGGTATGAACAGCTTCAAATTTTGAGCCTGCATGTTTCTTACATATGAGTAAAGCCGAAACTCTGGATGAGAAGGAAGTTTCTGGATGCTGAATCTGAATTGCCTTGCTCAAGTTGGTGTTTCTGTGGAAGGCTGACTTAGCACTGTCAACTTGTATAATGCTAATCATGCTAGTAGGGAACTGCCAAACAGGCTGGAGGATATAATAATGCAGTTTGGGGATTCTTGTATACATACCCAGTGTACTCAGCAACTTGGTAGCAACCTGTGCTGAAGTTTCTATTGGTGCGTCTTTGCTTTGACTGCTATTCACGCTTCTTAGGTTGAAGCTAGCATGTGTACCTGGACGCCGTGGAATTACTTTCCTGATGTCCGTAGACCTCATGGATGGTAGCTATTTAATCTGCCCTTAGGTAGGAGATGTCCGTTTCTTGCTGGCCATCTTTTATGTGGCTGAGAAATATCACTCATGAACTTTTGCTCTGAAGGAGAATGAAGCACTCGGCTGAGGGCACGGTATTTGGCTGCTGACAGCAGTTAACCTCAGGTGGTGTTGATGCGAAGTAGGACTTCAGTCAGCCTCTGGATAGCTCAAAAGAACAATGTGCTCCCAAGTCCACCTCACACAGGCTGTTGCAGGTTGGTGAAATAGCAGTGGGGAGAGACAGTGGTCAATGAAAAGTAGGTCAGGAATAGTCCACAGTTTTGGTGACACCACAGAGTAGTTACCCAGAGTGTATGGGAACAAGCTTCTGTCAGAAAAATTATGATCACTTCCTATTATTAGATTCATGTCAGTATTTCACTGTGACTATCCAGGACCAGAATAAATACATGTTTTTAAGTACTTCCACAGTATGTATAGTTAGATCATGTATGCAAAATACAGGAGAACACTTGCAATTACTTTCCTATTTGCAGTTTTCTGTGGATTTCCATTTCAATGTTAGACTCAAAACCTTCTGTAACAAATCTCCTTTCACAATTTTCACATCTTTCAGCAGTTTCACCATTGCTTTGTCTGTACACAGGATGTACAGAAAGACACCTGTCTGTGAAATGGAAGGCTGAAATTATCACACATGTCTTTGTGTCCAGGCATCAGTAGGAATTCAAGACAACTTTCTGAAAAGGAATTGTGATAACGACATCAGACATACAACTGATATTGAAGAGAGAAATCAATTGTCCTTTTCTAAAGGAAAGAACAGAATTAGGACTTGAATCTATCACCCATCTGCTTCAGCTGTGGAGTATCTTGAAAAATCAGTCCCTACCCACTGCCACATTCCCATTTCCTCATTCTTCCCCACCCCATCCCTCTCTTCCCTCCCTCATCCTCAGTGCTAACGCCAAGCTTGATTAAATGCTACCCTGTCCTGGGAGGATTGGGCAAGTTGGGATAGAGTGAAAGTTCATAAATTGGACTAGGATGAGATGAAACTAAAACTAGGAAACTATTTACTGGTTTAAAACATAATCCAAAAAATTAATCTCCCCAGAAGCGAGGAACTCAAAACTTTGTTTTGTATGATAATGTGCGTAGATCCAAATCATACACTGTTGAATTTTGAAATAGTGTTGCACGGGCTAAACCCTCACATATGAATGTGGTGCATGGTGAAGAGCATGCTCTAAAATGTATGAAAAGGTCATAGGAACATGATGAGCTCTGCTGTTAGGACATTATCTTGTAGTTCCATCATGCTTATAATAACAGTTTATTCGTGGTACTAGAGGAGCTGCTTGTGGTTTGGATCTTGTTCTCTGTTACATTAACAGTTGTATAGTGCCTTAGAGATGGTAATTGTTGTGTAATTTCTTATAGAGACTAAACTGTTTAAGATCCACTTTAAAACTAATGAGAGTTTCCTTGCCCCATGTCTGTCAGTCCTTCTTACGGCTCTCCTGCCAATGAATTTTCTGGTCTTATGCCATCTGAATATTTCTGATTGTCCCTCACCATCTTAAAGAAGAATAAATGTATTTCATATAGCTATGTTTTCTATTTAAAATTTCTTTCCTATGGTAGCCCATGTTTGATGTAGCCTACATCCGTATGTCTGGTGGCTTTCGTTCTCTTAGGTGGTAGTTCCAAGTACAGCTGAGTGCTGTGAGGAGCTGGATGTTCCACAATGTGAATTAACACTTTGCTGCTGCTGAATGGGGAGGCCTTGTGCTTCCTCTCCTTGCTTGGAGCAATGTTTTTTCTCTCCCTCTGAACCGACACTGCCATTTATCAGACCACATGGTAAACGTAAACTTAAAAATAAACTACTGAACGGATTTTCTAGGTCACTGCCCCTTCGTTTAAGTCAATTCAGTAGTTGTGTGGGTTTTGTTCCTGTTGAATCCAGTAAATCGAAACCAAATGATTCTTGACATGCAGTTCTTTCGTTTTCTTTCACGTATTTGCATATGGGGGAGATTGGTTTGTCCTGTAAATGCTTTCTGCTGCATAAGCAGTATTGACTCTGCTTTTGAGTGCAAGGTATTGTACCATTACTTTTAGTTATTTAACATGCTCTAAATACCCACCAGGAGGTGTTTACGTCCGTCACCCCCCCCCACCCCCCGTCCTCCATTCTTCAATGTTTTGTTCCTTTTGTGTAAGGAAAATTACTTTATCAGTTTAGGTTCTTAATTCCTATGCCACTTTTATTTCTGCCTTTCGTTTTTATACCTACCTTGAACAAATAGTTCAGAACACTATCTCTCATACAAATTTAAAAATAAAAACCTGATTTATGATATGAAGTAAGACTACCTCTGCAGTGAAGCTCTTTGGCCAGCTGCCATCATACAGTCTTGGACAAGTGATCTGCAGATGTACAGCTTGTCTTTAGGCATCTGAGCAGTCCCTTTTGGTTTTGATAGTACTCTTTACCTGTGTTTGGTGTTTTGACAAACACTTTCTCATATTACAGCATGACAGTGTGAACTGTCAATTCCAATAAATTAGGAACGAAACTTCAGTACGCTCTAGTGTAAAATGTTCAAGAGAGACCCGATTACTTCAGAACCCTAAATTGCTCTTGGAAAACCTGACCCAGGCACTTGTGCAAATCCTACCCAAAAAGAAGCTGCAATTGGTATCTTGACATCAGGTAAATCTCCTCCAAGAGCAAGGCCACATATGGTTTAATAATACAAGAACAGCTGTTAGGTTTTTTGCTCAGTATGTATTTCACTCTTGTGTAAGGAGGTGCTCGGTTGTGTCTACAAGAACCTTGTGTACAGAAGTGTGCCAGTTGCATCATGGGAACTTTGGCTTAAAAATTGTTATCAACTGTACCCCAAAATGTGACTTGCAGAAATGAGATTGTTTGTTTTCTCTTACCTGTTTTTCTTTTGCATCTTGAAATGCAAACCTCTCCTTTGGAGAGACCCTTAGGATAATTCCATTTTTGTACATTACATTCTTCAGGGACAAGCAAAATTACCTCTTGAAATCTAACCAGCTGTTTAAAAACAGTATTGGTGTGTTCTACCTCAAACCTAAATGGGAATGTGATTTTTGTTTTGATCCACAGACGGATGAAGGTGATGTTTGCTCATGCACCCAGTCTATCTCTGAGAGGCCTAGGACATGAAATGTTTGCACCATGTAGGTCATTTTCCATACCAAAAAAGAAAAGGATATGCAACTAGTTTATTGAGGAGTAAAGAAAGACAGATATGATCAATACAGCTGAGAGCTATTCTTCTGTCCAGACAATACATAACTTAACTTGTTCCTAATGTGTATTTAGCAGCAAAGGCTGATCCTTATCAGACCTGACAAACATGGTGGTGGTCCCAAAGACTTCTTTGATTTTTCCATCTATGGTCACTGCTCTGTCAGAAACCTCTTACCTCTCAAAATAGCCTTGTCTTACCTGGTTTTGGCTGCAAGGGACACTTCACCCCCCACCTCCATGTTCTCTCCTTCCTTCTTCCTTATGACTCCAAATATTCACATTGCAGATAGGCTATGTTGCATCTGCAGAAAGGTGGGAAAGAGCTCTCTGGGAGTCACTCATCTCTCTTTTCCCCAGGGTAAGTTTCACAGGAGCTGGAGGCAGAGGCTGTCCTGCCCATCAGCATCCACTATTATCAGAGGATGAGTTGTGCAGTCTCCATCAGCAAGGCAAATGCATCTAGAATGGCTTTCTCTACAACCTTGCTGCACTTGGATATACATTGCTATGACCTATTTCTTAAGTTCTGGTCGGTATGTGCAAAAGTACGTCTGTTTCCTGTCTGATAAAAGATTATGAATTGATCTGCATCATACTTGTGTCTTCAGGCAGTCTTAGAGCAAATGCCAGGAACCCTTTACCTCTGCCTTTACTGGACATCCTCTGCATGTCCTTCCTGCTCACAGCACTGCACATTCCTCTCCTTTCAGCTTCCCTTCTGACCACCACATTCAGTATAAAGAACCTTCTAGTCATCCTTCTTCAGTGCTTTTTCTGGGTGCTCAGTGACACTATTTCAGCAGTATTCTGGTTTCAGTACATTTCAATTGTTGTCACAGAGGACAGAGATTTCCACCTGAGATTTAGAGCTAAAGCACTGTGCTGTTAACTGCATCTCACTGTTTCTTTACAATAATGTGTCATATTTTCCCCCTGACAGTTGGAATATGTGACCTCCCTATGAAATTGAGTGGAGGAGGTGCTTTTGTAATCTGCTTCCTCCTTCCCTCTCTTTTCCTATACCTCAGTGACCTTTAAACTAGATATTTCCACTCCCTTTTCAAGCATATTGTCACAAATGAAACTTTGAATGCAGCACTGCACATCTTGCCACCTTAAACACAAGAGCTACTTAGCTGCCTGGAGGTTGGCCCTCTTGATATGTGGCTTACCCCTCTGCACTACCCCTGCAGGGCTTGTGTTTCCTACTAGGTGTCCACCTTGTTTAAGTACCAGCAAAAAAGGTGGCAGTGATGCTGCCACAATGACTCCTCGCAAGGCTCCTGGTAGTACGAGCTCTGCTGCAGGGGATCCTTAGCCCTTGCTCAGCTGGATGGTTTTCTGGGTGTCCTATTGCTCAGTAATACCTCATTGACCAAGTGCAAGGTGATGTCTGTCCTCCAGCCCTGTGTGTGGCTGTGGGGGAAGGATGGCAAAGGGTCCTTTGTTGCTTTAATTGTAGCGGGAACAAGTCACTTCACATTCTATTGCAGTGTCATCAGGTGGTAACAAACTTTTAAACATGAACCATGTAGCATCTCTTTGTGCTTCTGCAAAGGAGCTAAAGCCACATTATGGGGACGAAGAAGTCAAGCAAAGAGGGAATTTAAGTTCCTTGGAAATATTTGGAATTTTTCATGTAGAAGTTGCAATATGTGAATATTGTATGAATACCAATAGCCAAATTCTTATTGAATTGTGCCTTTAAATACCTCATAGCAGGAGTTACTACCTTTTTTTGTATCAGTTCTTTGAACTACTTGTCATTTTTCATTTAGGCTCTGTATTTCTGGAGATCTCTTTATTCCTTTGAAAGACTTGCTTGGAAAATAATTAGTGGAGAATCAGGTTTTATTGAGAAGAGAAAAAAGTTGCTCAAGGCATAGATATTTCAGAATCACGTGCCAGAATTTGTACTGATCAGGGAATTGCTATTTTCCTATGGCAGAAATTTCACTGGTGAAGGAGCATAAATGTGGTCATAATGAATGACAACTGCCTTTTTGTTTTGAGTGACTTCAGCAGTAATGAAGGAGGAAACCAAACAATAATATGATTCAGTAGAGTAAAATATGCAGAAGTAAAGGTGAGGGCTTGTCAGGAGACTGCAGGGAAAGTGGGAAGCAGAACAAAAACAGACACCTGAATTGGTGAGAAGTTATAGGAATTTTTTTTTTTCTTCTCTTTTAATATGGTAGCAGTACACTACTCAAATCTGAGCAGGGAATGTTTCTGTCTAACTCGCTGATTTTCTTCAGGTCTAATCAGATAGCCAAAAAACCTTTTTATGGATGTGCCCCTTAGCTGCTGCAGCTGCCTAAAGGAGGGAATGGGTCTGGGATAATGTCTGTTTCAGAGGCTGCTGCGTCCTCTGGAAAGTGTTGAAACATTAGAGTGGGTGGGAGGTGTCCCAAACCAAGAATCTGGCTGGCACCTGTGGTGGTGGGGTTCACTCACACGTGACAGGAACTGAAAGAAGAACTTTTTATTTTAAACTAATAATTGCAATGTGACTGCTGTTCAGTTCACTTTAGTAGTCATGGGAAGAACCAGGGAGGTGCTTTAAGTCACAAATCATCCTATACACAACTCTGCACATAACAGAATTGCTGGAAGTTATTAAAAGTGAGTGTAGAAAGTAGAAATGGAAAAAATTCTTCAGACAGACTGATTTGTCATCCTCCTCTACCATCCCAAGCAGGACTTTCATATTCTTGAGATTTCTACATTTCTCCAGAATGACTTAAACGATACTAACTCCATCTCTGTCAACGTAGTTGATATTAGGTCTCATTTACTGATAAGAGAACTACCCTGGGAAGCCTTGTTTGTTTAACTTCTTATCAGTACTCTGGTTAGGTTACTCTGCGTGATAACTCTTCTCCCCTGAATTTATTGCATTTTAGGTTCTTTTAAGCTACCTGCAGGTTTTCACTCCTTTCTCCTGGTGCTTGGCTAGACTGTAGTAATATAGTTTTATTACTTCTAACAAATCTGTCATAGAGGTGTAGGATGGGAATGTCCTAAAACTGCAGTGATGTACTGAGCAGTGTGGAAAAGTATGGCTGCTGTGTGATGTGGGAAAATTACCAGTACGTACAGATTTAAGGAAACCCTCATTATGTCACCAGCACAAATTAATATTTTTTAAATATCCCAAAGTCTGTGTTTGGTTTTACTTCATCCATCTTAAAAAGGATATAGTAGGAGAAGAAAAGCTAACAAGAAGGACTGCCTATGTGGTCAGAGAAATTGGAAAGAGTCTAAACTATTGGCCTGAAAAAGTGAAATAACTAAGAAAAGATGTTGGAAATCTTTGACATCATGAATGGTATGCAGAAAGTGAATGGTGACTTGTTCACCCTTAAAATAACATTAATTACGATACTCAATGAAATTAAGTATGAAGTACCAGAAGGGAAGCGCTAATTTACGTAGCTCATCATGGAAGCGATAATTTATGTAGCGCAACATGGGGTTCATGGGCACAGGGCTGGTGTGGAGGTCTTGAAGGGACAGGGCAGTTGAGTGAATACTGCTGCACTACTCCGGGAAATATATGATTTCTAGAAGCCAAGGGGACTAGTCAGGAGAAAGATTCATCTTATTTACATGCAGCCTAAGTCTTTGGTAAGACAGAGATTAATGAGTAAAATGGACTTTTGCACTAAGTGTGCCATTGCCTCTGTCCTCTCAGGCTACTGAGTTTGTTTGCCAGGTGTGGGAAATGGTCAGTCCCTTTGGCCCATTGTTTACTTTAGCATTCCTGCCGGGCTACCAGACATCAGGACCTGACTTGGGACCTGTCAGGTGTGTTCAGCTGTCACTGCCAGCACTGTGAAACCTTGCGCTGATTTTGGCCGGCAGGTAACACTGGTAGTGATGGTATTGTACAACAGTGTGGGCAGCCCCAGAGTCTGCTGATGCTCCTTGACCTATTCTGTCTACTTATAGAGCTATTTACACAGTTGCAGAGGTGTAATTCTCCTATCATGCGTCAAGGTCTTTTGGATGATAAACTGATTAACCTCTTTATCATACTGCTTCAATAGTTGCTGTCCAAATTACTCTTAGGTAACTGGTTTTTGTAAGGTTTCTCATAGCACTGCTAAATGAAATCTGAAGAGTCTGCTAGGAAACTGAGATACAAATATATCATTAAGAGCAGAAAAATTCCCATTCTAGACCTGTCTGTTTTCAGTAGGCCTCTATTTCCTTGCCTGTTCCCTCTTGGTATTCTTCTTCTCTCTGCCCATTATTTTACTATTTTTACATAATTCTTATTTTGCATGTTTCCTGGAACCACAGAGAGGTTCAGTCCACCTATACTGTCCTTTTCTTAAAAGTGCAGTGTGATCAAATTTGCATTAGCACCTAGTAACTTCTCATTGTTGTGCAATCCCATCTCCAGTGTACATGCAGTGCAAAAAAACGTGGGAGGCAGAACCATGAGTCACTTTACCACTAAGCAAATGTTCAAAAATTAGCCAGTGGCAGTTGTTTAAAAGCCTGTGGAGCTCTTCATCTAGTTCTGCCTGAAAGAAATGTGGTTTCTGAGGAACTCCATCATGCCTGCATATACTCTGGGTGCCTTTGGGACTCCTACTAGAGCTAGTTGCCTTCATATCATGTCAGAAAATGATTGGCTCCCTGAAGGAGAAATGAGAGAGGGTATAGGAACTGGAGACATAGTATATGGTGGTGTGCTTAGCCAGGCTGCTCACTCACTCTGCTGTAAACCATTCACGTAGAGCAGTTTGTGACCTTGGCCTCACTACATGTACAGTATGTGGAGCTTCCAGTACCTGCCAAATTAAATGGATTCATTGCATTTTTTTTTTTATTCTGAAAGTCTGCATTTTTTAATTTATTATTTTAGATCTTTATATGCACAATTAAAAATATAGACTAGTTAAGACTTTGCACTATTCAAATTGATATGATGTGATTTTGAATTGCCCAAGCCTGTCTAGTAGTTAGGCTCAAGTATAATAAGAACGATGTACAGAGAGCCCCTTGTTGTTGCAGTAGGAAAAAGGAAAGGGAGTAGAGGGTAGAAGGAAAAAGCATCCAAACAGAATGTGTAAGGTTTTGGTTTCAGAAGATAACTTCACAGACTGTGACTGCTTCTTTTAGCCCGTAGCTAAACAGACTCTACAACGTTTATTCTTGCACATAGATACGCAAGAGAAGCAAGTGTCTAATTGTTCAACTTATTTAGGATTTATTAACATTTATTGGCAAAAGGAGGACTGTATTATGTTTAGTCTAAACAGCTTGTCTTTTGAACTTCTTTTCTTATCTATATGATTTGGGGTTTTCAACTATATGTGAATATTTACTTCACTCTTCTGTATTGCACCATGCTTGTGTTTAGGACCCTACTAAACAGTCTCACAGTCCTGTCAGCCAAGAATTAGAGCACATTGTATGTCTCCTCTGAACACAGCATTTCAAGTTATAACTTTTCACTGGATAGTATTTTTTAATCTCCAGACTTTACAGTCCGTGCAATTAGGGGGACCTGGAAAATACAGTGTATTTCACAGGGGGACAGAGAGAGGTGTCCTACCTGCCAGGGATGAAACTGTACTGGAGAAAGTTGTCTGTATTGCTATTTTGTGGTCATCTTTTGCCACAGTGGCATAGTTGCTGTCATGCTCAGGTCTCATTCACAATTTCTAAAAACAAAACTTTGGAACAAAAAACCGTTTAGCTAATACCAAATATCATAAGCTCTTCACAGAAACTGGTTTTATTGCATATTGTTATTTCTCCCATCCACACCAGACTTAAACTTTTTCACATTCAACAGGTAAAAATAATCTCTCTCCCTACATCTGTCTGGGCTACTTTATTTCCACACCTCCAAGGTCATACTGGTGCATGTCTAGTTAGTGTGAAATAATTGCTCTTAACTGTTTCCTACCTTGTGTACTGTTTCAGACATAAGTAAAGGTTAAAATATCTGAAAATTTGTCTACTTTTCCCAGCTTAGACCAAATAATTTACTAGAAGATGAAGTCTACCTATAAACCTTTCTTTTCTTTCTCCCATGATAGCTTGCAAACAGCTTAGGTGATTTGCCTGCATGGGTATGATATGTAGTTCTAGTTATCCTAGAGTAACCAAAATGGTACCTCCTATTAGCACAAAAGAGTGTAAACTCACTCACTGTTAATGGGGGGAGCTTCTTCAGCCAGCATTGTGCCATATTGGCAGTTGTAAGTAGATAATGGATAAAGAAAACATCCAGTATTTGTCACTTTTTATGTCTGTCATATTGTCATTTTGTTTCTGATAGTTTAATATTGTACCCTGCTAGTGCTATCTTTACATGTTTTTTCCATCCTTCACCACAGACTGCTTTGACTTTGATCACAGGAAGGTGGTGAAACAATGGTGAAAATACAGATGGTCAGAAAAAGTTTCACTGTGGGTCTCCACTTTTGGAGATGAAATATTTGAGATGATTGAATGATGCTCGGTCCCAAAATGCCATCAGAGAAAAGCCAGCATCATCCTGATCTTTCTACCTCTGTCCTTCATGCCAGATTTACTATCCATATGTACTTCAACTGTGTATGTTTAGTCCCTACATGCTTTCTGCCTCTGTTGTACCCTAACCAGTGCACTTCTCAACACTACATCCCTGGCAGGGAGGGAGTGGGATGAGCTGGCAGTAACACCTGGATGTATGTTCGGGCCTCTTGTGAGTCTCTTCTGACTGAAGGAGATGGTCCCTCTGGTAGCCTCTGGGAGACACTGTGGCAGCACCGCAGCATTAATCTTGCTGTGGACAAGGGCCGGCAGAAGGATCAGGTGCAGCATGATTCTCGGCCCCTCCTTGTTTCTTGTGTACATTACAGTGGGGCAGGCCAGTCCTCGCCCTTCCTTTTACTATCTGCCTCTTGCTGTCTGGAAATAGCAAAGGTTGCAGCAAAGCCTGAATGCAAGTCAGAAGCCCTGCACTGCCATTCCCTGTCCTTTCCCTTCTGATCTTCCAGAGCTGCCAGCTTGGACCACAGGAACGGTCGTCCTAGAAGGACAGCATCTCTGGGCTCTTGGTTCTGGCTGCTGGTTTTGCTGGGTCCAGCCTTGCCTTGTCTTCTCCCCTCTCCCCATCTTGTCCAGGCTGCAGGAGGCAGCAGGACCTTTGTAACGGGTCAGGGTGATCAGGCTGGGTGAGCGGGGCAGCCATGAATTGCCTCACCGTGCCCCATCCCCACTCCTGGAGCTGGGGCTGCATGCTGCCCTCACCTCCCCCAGGTATGCAGGGCTGGGGCTGGCTGTAGAAGGTAAGACCCATGGGGCTTGGGCTGGCTGGGCAGCGGTTATCCTCCCTGATCCTTGGCTTATCTCACCCACTGCTGTAGTAAGAACTGGAAATCTCTACCTTGCTCGTGAGTGCCTTTTGGCTCCTGCAAGGGATTCTGCAAGTGCGATGGGTTTTGTACTGCGGCTGATAGGAAACGTCTTCTGCACAAGCTTTGTGCTTTCTCATGCTTGACTGTATACATCAGTGTTTTGCAGAACTCTTGGCATACTTTTAGCTTCAGAGTTTAAAACAGGATTTAAATATAATATACCTGTGGTGAAGTGGTGATTAACCAGTATTTGTTGTGTTTGTACCAAGGCAATAGCAGTGCATCTGTTCATTGCTGTTACAAAGGACTTGTATCCAACAGCTGAATTGTGTAGGAATCACAGAGGAGCAGTACTGTATTGATATGGTATCAAGTATACATTACTCTTGCAGAGTTCCGGAATGATTACTAAATCTGCTGTACTTGATGAAGTTTTGCTTGCCTTACAATGCAATTTTAAGGCCTAATAGGTATTTTTAATGTGTTCTCTTGTTCCTGTTCACAGCTCCTATTTGTACATCCTGTAGATCACTTTCAAAACATGCTGAAAAACAAACATCTTGAAAGTCAATTACTTGAATTTTTTTTTGCTCTTTAGATGACAATCAAAACAAAACCAATGAAAAGAAAGAGAAGAAAATGGTTTCTCAGAAACCCCATGGTACCATAGAATACACTGTAAGTATTGGTTTGTGGTGTGTTCATATCTGCTTTTTTAAACTGGAGCTGTTGAGGTCAAGAGGGAGGCAGTGGCACAAAACTGAAAGCACTTAGTGAGTAATTTTGAAGTTCACGGTTGTCTCAATAGGAATTGCACCAAATATCATTGTGTGTATGTGGAGAGCTACGCAGATGTCCTAAATCTCTGTTGAGTCCAGATCCTCTGACTTTTCTTGTAGCTGCCAATTCTATTTTTACTTGAGCATTATAGCTCTGTAGTAGAGCAATTGTTTTGTTATTCTGAAGAATACTTCCATTCCATATTGTTGCTAAGGTCATCAAGTGGTTGGCCTGTGCTTGGTCTCGAGATGATGAGACCTCTTTGACTACAAACTGAAGCAAAGCAGCAGTGTGCTGCTGTGGCAGCTCAGAGGACTAGCTCTGCCCAGAAAGTCTGTGTGAGCTGTCAGGGCCCTTAACAGGGACTGCACTCAACTGTCTATCATGCAGAGCTGCTGTGGAAGGTGAGTGTCCCAGCTGGGAACAGCAGAAGTGCCTGACGTGCTGTGACTGGCGGAGGTGTAGTGAACTTTGCAGTGTTTGACCTTGCTCTCCTTGCCAGACCAGTTCTAAATGCAGTGGTGCTGCTTTAAGGTTTTAACAGAAAAGGAGAGAGACATCTGTAACACCTCTGCATTTTATCTACTGTATAGTATGAGAAAATAGTACTGTCTTTTTTTTTATTTTTTTAATACTGGTTTATCACTTAAGCTGTTAAGTAGAGTGTGTGTTGAGATCATCAAGTCTGTTGCCTGAAAACAGTCTGTTAAGTGGGTTGGGTTCAGCTGGTGTGCTGAATGTTTTCACTATATCTTAAGCTTCAACTTTTTCTTCAGGCTGGAAATCAGGACACCATAAACAGCATAGCATTAAAGTTTAACGTCACCCCAAACAAGCTTGTGGAGCTCAATAAGCTTTTCACGCAGACAATTGTGCCAGGCCAGGTAAATCTTTTATTCATTTGGGGGGATTTAATACCTGAAACATGATTATTTGCTGTGTATTTAAAAGCTTTTTAGTACTTAGACGTATCTTTTAGGTACTTGGATAAAAGGATAAGGGACAGTAATTTAAAGCCCTCCCTCAAAGTGAAACTCAATAGATCATTCCTTGGAGTGCGGGTGAAGGGAGAGCTTTGTAATTGCCATATCTGGCTTGTTGTTTATGTGCTGTCACTAAAACTTAAAGATGACTCTAAAGCTCAAGAAGGTAATGCAGCTGTTGCAAGGGAGTTGAATTCTTGGCAAGTCTAAATAAATACACTATATAATGCATTAAAGGATTAGAAAGTTAGATGCAGAAATTGAAATGGCTTTTTGCCATTATGTTGGGAATGAGTCAGTCGCCTGTAAGATAAGAAATAAATTGAGAGTCTCCTGTTTTTAGGAGACTCAAGTAACAGAAATGGAAATGTGGAGGCTAACACCTGGTTCATGAAGAGCAGATCTCTACTTCTGCTTCACAAGACATGAAGAGATTGAAGTATCTTTATTTGCATATAGGGAAACTGAGGCACCGAGAAACAGCTTGACTTGCCTAAGAATACCCAGCATACAAAAGCTGGGATAAGGAAAATAGTCTTATTTTTCTGAACATTTTTAGTTTAAAACTAAACTGTGAACATTTTTTTAAATTTAGAAATATCTGTCTTTGCTCTGAGACTTGGAAGAGATGACTATGTTTTTATTTGGGATGGAGGTCCGAAGCTGTATTGCCATTCTAGTACTGCTGTACTAAAAATCTGTAATATTCACTGTGAGGGAATGTGAAAATTCAAACAAAGCTTTGCATTTTTATACACACTTATATTAGAATTGTACATTTGAAATTTTTTTCTTACAGTTGTAGTACGTGCTAAAATGCTGCTTCATATAAAGAATATTTTCCTAGATTTGGAGATGCAAGTATGTTTTTGGAAACGGACAACACATAGTGAAACGTCATAAACTTCTAGCACTAAAAATTGCTCTTTTTTCAGCAATGACCTTCACTTTAGACCAGAATTTGTTTTTACAAGTTAATGGTTATTAACAGTAATTTTGCAGTACTTGTTTTCTTGTTGGTGGTAGTTGCAAGACAACCTGGGATTGCAAATCTAGGGGGAGGAAAAAGGGAGGTTCTCAATCTGTGGAACATGTTTTAATTTTTTGCCTGTGCTGCAAAACAAAATGTAGAGCTAGATCCTGCAATTGCATGTGCCCCACTATCACCACCTATGAAGGGCTCTAGAATAAGTAGTTGTTAAGGACTGCATTGCAGTCACGAGTGATTAATATTGTGGTGTCTTTCTAGAAGAAAGTAGTATTTATATTGAATAACCTTTTACAGCTTGTGCCTTACTGTTTTGATATGTGTTTGTATTTAGATTCTCTTTGTGCCAGAGACAAGCGCTGCAAGGCTGTCATCTTTTAGTCCTGGTGCTCCTGTTTCTCCTTCATCATCAGATGCTGAATATGATAAACTCCCTGTAAGTCAAACATGGGTTCACTGGTCTTAAACTCTCAAAATATTTTCCGATTCTGAAGATGAGATTCAAGGCTGTGTAAATAGCAGTGTTTTGAGGGTACAGGCCGTGTGTGTAGTGTATTGTGTAAAATTAATTTGCTGTACTACAAAATTCACCATATCTTAAAAAAATTCCAAAGTAAGGAAATTCTTTCTGAGCTTAGGAACCCATTACAACTTCTGGTGGGCCCGGAGTCTTATCAAAACAACTGAAAATAGTCCAGTGTGTAATTTTTAAAGAATAGAAACTTAAATATGAAAAATTATTTAGTGTTTCACACTGGAGATTTTTATGCTGCTCTGCAGTCCAGAGTCTTGAATCCTGCATTGGGATCCTTGAGCAGAGAGGCTCTTAGTTTAGCCTGAGCAGTCAGTTTCTTTCTAGTTAAACATATTATGGTGGTACCCATATATAGACTTGTCTTTAGACAAGACTGCAGGATTTAATCTTTGTGAAATGCTTTGGCACAGCTGATCTTCCGTTTTCTTTAGAAGGATGATTGGCCGTGATGATTTTTAGATAGTAGTTTTAGGCAGTTTAGCTGCCTTTAACATCTTTAATATCGGCTGATGTAAAAATAATGAGTTATTTCAAATCCATAACTAATGAAAAGGGAAGTGGAGAGAAGCTTGGAGTGAATAATTGTGTTTATCCTTAACCTTATGCCTCTGTGCCACTTGCACGGGGAATCGCACCCGTGCTCTGTGAGCAGAGGTCTTCAGTGTAGATGATGTGGCAGGGCAGGCCCTCTCTTAATGAGAGTGCATCACTGAATTTTGGTGAGCTGACTTGCCTTTTTTATTTCTTACCTGTTGTTTGTATGGAGTTTTTTTTGTAATGTTACAAGGGGTTTTTCCCATGCAGGATGCTGTGAGAAGTGAACATGCATACATACATACATACATGACCTTTGCTTTTCTTCCTTAAGCAAAAGGAAAATAGTTATTTGAACCTGGCCTTTTAGTTTTTCAAAATCTAAAAGTATATTGTTCTGTTCCTGTTGCTGTTCACTGAACTTCTTCTTTTCTAAGGATGCTGATTTGGCAAGAAAGGCTTTCAAACCAGTTGAGAGAGTCTTGTCCTCTACTTCAGAAGAGGATGAGCCTGTGGTTGTCAAATTTTTAAAAATGAATTGTCGTTACTTCACAGATGGTAAGGTAGGTGAAACCTGATTTTTGGGCATTGTTTGAGATTCTTTAAAAGCAAAATGTCTTTGGATAAGTGAGAGATTAATAGTGGGGGAGTCAAATGTGCTCCATGTCTTTAAAGAATGTAAATGTTATCTTGGCTTTATCTGTTACTGCTGTGCTTATTGATACTGTGTTAATATGCTGTATAATTTTGTTCTTTCAGTTGTTTAATTTGTTATGCTAAGATCTTTATGAAAGAATGGCTCTTCTACCCGTCATCATTCCCTTACTATGTCTTACCAATTATCTGTGTAAGAGTGCACTGCTGTAGAGTGCATACAGAGAGAAAACTGCACTTTTGAGTTATGACATGTCAAGATTAGTTGTCCAAGTTCCATCAAATTGTGCAACAGCTTTATAAAATGAGTACATGCCAATCCATTTCATTTATGACTTGAAGATAACTTTTAACTATTCCCAGAGCAGTGTTTCCAAATATGTCCACGTTGCTTTTGCACTTTCTAATTAGTGTTGTGCAAGCCCTAATAAAAAGATTGAATATTGCTTTATACAACCTTTTCTTTCTGTTTTTTGTAAGCATTCTTCTAATATGTGTGTACCCACCAGGACTGCAAACCCTAAATTACAGCAGCCCTTTTAGAAGCAAAGGCACAAAGCTTGGGTAGTATTTTAACATGCTTTTCTTCTCAAGGTTGCAAGACACTGTCTTTTTGAACTGCCTACTTTGATATATCTACTCTTGTTGACTCTGGTTTCAGTTAGATGTCTGCATGTTTGGGTTTTCAAATTCTCTGGAATTTATAACACTGGATATGCTAATCATTGTCACTTCAACGTATTTTTTTTCCCTTCGCCCTGACTAAGATGGATGTGTTTACACCTACAGTTTCTGGCTTCAGTGGATGTAGACTGTATTTAACCACTCTGCAATTTTGCAGTCTGCTATTTTGCAGAAAGTAATAGAGAACTACTTGATGTCTTGCATGTAAATGAGGGCAGTACTGTTGCTTTGTGTGTGATTCTTGTTCGGTGCAGAGGATACAGATTGCCAGTTTTATGGCTGCAGGACTGAAAAAGTAACTTGCAGTCAGAACAATTTAAAGTAGCATGGCTTCTTTGCCAGCGTAGCTAAAATCCTTTGTTGTCTTGCTTCCTGCGGTGGGAAGCACGACCTGTTGGTGTATTGTTCTTCTGGCTAACTAGAGATACGTGCATGGGGGAGAAGTCTCTGCACTTGGCTTCATTTCTTTCACCCAAACACAAACCAGGCTTGTGAACTGAGTCATACAGGAGAAGCAAATGGGAAATATGTACAGACTTTGCTTTAAAGAGGAGCAGGCATTCATGTACTCACTTGCTAGTGCCAAGCCATCAGTTTGACATCTTACTCATTTAAAAAAAAAAACAAAAAAAAAACCCACACACACACCAAAAAAAAAAAAAAAAAACCAAAGCAAACCAAGCTTGTTGTATTTTACTTGTCTATTTGTGAGCCTTCCTCGGCTTGCCTTGTAGATGACCTTAAATAGTTAATAATATCTGCAGTGTGAGTCATTCCAGTTGATCTGTAGCTCCTGTTTGTCAGTTGTCACGATTTACACACAGCTTCTAAGTTGGTCTGGTGAATTTTGTAATTCCTCTGAAGGAGAGGGTGCAGGAGAGAGACATTGGAAATCTCCTTTGTAAATCTTAAAACATGGTCAGTTGCCATGAACTGATGTTGAATAATGGCTGATGCAGCCTCTTTCAAATCCATGACTAGAGGATGTTTTGAAGAATTAAATATGTCCTCTACAGCTGTGCAAAATATGCTTGGATCAGTAGTAGAAGCTGCTTCTAGTTTGGGGAGAAGATCTCTTGTATCAGATCCCTATATAGAAAAGCTTTTTGCATGTACCTCTGGGAGAGCAGATCAAGGAGACCGATAGTGTAGCTTAGCATAGTAGCCTGGACATTTCCATGAATAAGACTGCATTCAAGTGTGCTGGTTGCATGTAAATTCATGTATCAAATGAAGATTGCTGCACTTAGAATAAAATGCTACATCCTTTTTTAAAAAAAAGTTAATCCAGTAATCTATTTTGTTAGAGATTGATTAACAATCACATTTTTGTCTTGTAATAATCAGACCTGAAATTTGAATGATTCGGATGTTCTTCCTTACCTGCCAGGAACTTGGGTGTTACTAAGACACTTTTTTCTTTATTCTCCTTACAATGTCTGACTTGATGCAATTGGAAAACAGAATGTTTTGTTAGCAAAGATTGCATGACACAGTATAAAGAGGCAGGAAAGAAGTTCTGGTTTTTAGGATAGTAGCCTAAAATCCAATAATAAATGATAAGTGCATTATATGTGATGTGCTAACTCTTTCTTCTCCTATTTTAGGGCGTAGTTGGAGGAGTCATGATAGTAACTCCAAACAATATCATGTTTGACCCACATAAGTCTGATCCTCTGGTAATTGAGAATGGCTGTGAAGAATATGGGCTCATCTGCCCCATGGAAGAGGTTGTCTCAATAGCTCTCTACAATGACATCTCTCACATGAAGATCAAAGATGCATTGCCATCGTAAGGAGTGTTCTTCCCTGAACTTATATTTGTAGATTTTCAGTAAGGGGGGCATGGAAATGGGGCAGGGGAGGGGGGAATGGAGGGGAAGAGTTTTAATGCAGCAGAGTAAAGAACAGGGGAGGAAAGTGCCAGCAAAGGCATCATTCGCTTGTGTTGTTCTTGCACTTTCTTTTGCCGCTAAAGTGGCATTAAAGGCAAATCGGCAGGCATATGAGAACCAAAGTGCAAAGGAGACCAGTACCAACCGGTAATTAATAAAAGCATTGGTGGCATGCTGTGGTTGGGCCCTTGCACTGACCTGTCTCTAGGGCTATTTCAGTGGAAGCAAATAGGGTTAGATTTGGACCAATATTGTGTTACCCGGACTGTTCTGAGAAGAGTATTTAAAACTTTTAAAGGTAACAGCACCTTAATTGCCACCTTCAGGACTTACGGAAATGTCAGTCTGTGGAATACTTGTATTTCAAACCAGAAATGCATCGATACTTATAATCTGTAATACATAATAGACTTTCTGGCGTGAGCTACTTTCATTTATGCACAGACTAGGCACTGCTTATGTATTTGTTCTAAGGTTTTGTTCTTACAGGCAATACCTGTTTGATCAGTGGAATTCATCAACTTCCCTCCATTTTCTCATTTCAAGAAAACCCTTTCAGATACTTGTTATGCTCATTACTAGAGTGTTTAGTAACTTCTTAGTAACCTTTAAGTGATGAGGATCTTGTATTCTCATTCACCTTAAGATTTTTTAGCAGTAATGAAGAGCTCAAGTTTTATGATGATAGATTTTTTTTTCGAAATTTTCCATTTTGAAATGTTTTATGATTGTCCTGCTTTAAAAAGAAATGTTTGGGGAAGCTGCATTGAAACAGAGTGTTCGAGTAATGGAGACAAATAAAAGGAAAAAACCACCAACTCTGTTGCCTGTTACTGTTTTGCAGTAAACATGTTCCAACAGGACACAACTTATCTCCAGTTTTCTTTTTCTCAAAAATACATTTGTACTGACTAGGGAAGCATGGATGGTTGTAGAGGTTGACTCATATTTGGGAAATTACAGTATTAATATGATTTGAATTAAATTCCAGCAGCTAAAGACATGTCCTGTGATTTTCTGTTACTGAACTTCTGTTGACTTGCACATTGTTATTACATGTTTACCATTTCTTCACCCACGTGGCATATTCTGCCAAGTGGTTTACTCGTTTTATTTTGGTATTATCCTTTCAGCATTTTTCTCCATTTTCTTTAAAGTCAATTATTTCCAGGATTATATGTTTATTTTGGAGAAAATAATTTTTCATTGAGTTTCACAGTTTAAGTTCATGTATTGTTTAGTTTTTCTTTTCATTTTTTTTTATGTTTACATTTTACTTTTAACATCCTATGTGCACCCATCATTTCCCCTGACAGTGACATACCAAAGGATCTTTGTCCTCTGTACAGGCCAGGAGAGTGGGAAGACCTATCCTCTGAGAAAGATATCAATCCTTTCAGCAAATTCAAATCCCTTAGCAAGGAAAAGAGGCAACAGAATGGGGATCCATCCATTGCTCTGGACTCCAAACAGATTAAGCCTTCAGATAAGGAGAGGTCTGCTGATTTTGAAGTTCTTCAGACATCTGAGAGTACAGGCTCAATCAAATCAAATTCTGCGGAGTTTCCCAACAATGTCACTGCCACTGAACATTTGGAAAAGTTTGCTGTGGATCCATGTGCCAAGGACCCTTCTGGGGAAAAAAATGCTTCAGATATCAAAACCAAAGAAAAATCGCTTTTAGGAGAAGGAGAGGATGACTTCATTGAGCTGGAAAAGACATCATCTCATATGGATACAGGATTGGACAGGAAAATCTCAGTAACAGAAGGCTTGCTGGCAGACTCCAGGGACTTGGGGAGAACTAAGCAGCAGGTAACCAAACCTACTCCAGAAGTCCAGGAGCACTTGACAGTTGATTCCTTGGAAAAAAAGGACAGTGTTGAACCTAAAGATGACTTAGACTTAGAGCTGTGTGAAAAGCAAGATGTTATTCCAGAAGTAAACAAATGTGTCAGTTCCCCGACAGGTAAGGTGGAGACTGCTTTGGACACTAAGAAAGAGCTAGAGAAAGATAAACTTATTGAATTTTACCTCAATAAAGATGGCAATGGGTCTCAGTCATCTGAAGACTTACACAAGGCTGAAATCCAGAAGGGTGAAAACAATAAAGCAATTGGCATAGACCTTACACTTAGCTGTTCAAAGTCCCAAGCTAATGAAGTCCATACAGTTAAAAGTATGGAGCTTGATTCCTGCTGTGTTGAAAGGAAAGCATCTTCATTAGATATCAGCTCAGCAGCAGCAGAGGAAAAGAACCTGAAAGAGTCTGTGGACTCTTCCTTAGTACCAGCTATAGACAACACCTGTCAAGAAACGCAGTTAGACAATCAATCAGAAATCAGACTGTGGCTGCTGCAGAAAATTCAAGTGCCAATTGAAGGTAGGTTGCTGGTTATCCTTGTTTCCTCTGAGACTTGGACAGCATTATGACGGTAACCTTTGAATTCATTGCATTCTGCTCTAAATTTCCTCTTTCCCTGGTCTTTTTTTTACTCTTGTATATTTCATTTTTACATTATCTGCTGTCTTAAAATTCTCTAAGCTTCTAGTTTGCTAAGTAGCTTGTATGCTCTTCCCATATTCAGTGATCACTGTTAATATAATCTTTACTTCTATTTGCTGGGTTTAAGAAGGACAGTGAAACATCATCCAGTTTCACTATTGACAAGGGCACTTCATGGCCTATGAATTGTCACTCTATAATCATAACCTCTGTTGCCTCATTGAAGTGTGTCAGTGTATTTCTGAGAGTATCCAAAGTAGTGCAATGCTCTAAGGCAGGTTACCAAAGTATTCTTGACACTATTTGTGTATGTCAGGTGTCTTTCATGCTATGGAAACCCTTAAATGATAAATGGAAATATATGTAGAGTCCTACTGAGTGATGTTTTTTTCCTGATTGTCACTGTGTTATCACAAAATTCAGGCTACTTCTGGAAAGCATATAACAAAATGAAATTTTGGTTTGGATAGTGTGCACACATACTACCATTTCTACCTGGTACTTCCAAGCACTTGTCTATCCTGAATCATTCATGCTCCTCTCTTGGTAATTTAATGAACCTATGGACATACTCTTATAATGAACCTATGGACATACCCGTATCAGGTGGAGGGGACAATTAGAGTATAAGTCTTTATTTTAAAAACAGTAGTTCTTAAAATTATTTTTCCTTTCTTTCAGAAGGGCTTATATCTTGCTAGTTATATTTGACTGTATGTGTATTCCTAAAATGAAGAAGGCAACTTCAGTGTGATTGAGGCTAGAGTTTTATAAGCAGGGTTTTTTTCACACAAGCAATTTAAGGAGCTTAAACTGCTCTTAGGCTTGGCCCTGCCTTGTGCAAATAAAAGGTGCTTATATGGCTGTCTGACCTTCAGAATTGAGAAACCCATTAGGCTTTGTGTGTGTGTGTGCCTGGGTAAAGAATTACCCTCAACTGGATGGGTTTCCAGGACCCAGTCAAGCACTGTCCCCTTTACTTGCCTGCTTCATGTTGCAGGCAGCACCCAGCCTGGTCATCTTACCTGTTTGCTTTACAGGGTTATTCTGTACATAGCTTTAGAGCTGAGGGGGATATAGTTTAGGATGAATGTGGACTATTAAACCAGTTGTGCTATTCAGTCAGGTGTAATTCTGTGGATGATGCTTCCGAGTATTCCTTTGCACAGGATTATTAATCTTTGTCACAGTGTTTTATCAACCACAGTTTTCGTACTTTTCCTGTAAGCAGCCTGTTTCTTTTGTGTCTCATTCAGATATGCTTCCTTCAAAAGAGGAGAAGAGCAAGACTCCTCCAATGTTTCTGTGCATTAAAGTAGGCAAGCCTATGAGAAAGTCCTTTGTGTCTCAGAACACCACTGTGTCTCAGCAGTACAGTAAAAAGATAAAACAACCAGAGTACTGGTTTGCTGTTCCTCGGGAAAGGTAAGCTGCAGTCCTCTTAGCACAAAAACATGACTGTCTGTTACTTTTTAAATGTATAGTGCTTTCTAGAGTTGAATCTGATCTCTCTGCATGGGCCAAGGTGTGAAATGCAGCAGGGATGCTGAGATTAGGAGAGGGGTGCCCTCATTTCATTGCATGCCAGAAACAAAGCAGTGTTTGTTGCTGGTCTAACACAGTTCCCAGTGGGAAGGAAGAAAGGTTCAGGTGCCACTTGAAGATGGAGAGAGGAATGTATGTGCAGCTAACGTGATAAAAGAACTGAAGGATGGTGTGGGTTTCACCTATAGTCTAGGAAGTGAGGGAAAGGGGTAAAGGGGAGCAGTGCCTGTAGAGGCAAGGAATCCACTAACGTGTCAGTGCTAAAAACAACCCCAGGTATTTCACATCAGACAAGGGCTTCATGTGGGAAAAGGGAGACACTCCTTAACTAAACAGGTGTGATTATTTCTGCCTTCAGACATGTAAAAAGTAGTCTCTTCACAATAAAATTGAGGAACGTAAATGTTTTCTGTTCCTGTAGGTGTGTATTTATCTAGTGCTATAGCAAAAAGCAAAACGACAAACTAGAGAAGTGAAGGTCCATGACTTTCCACATAAATCACCCTAGAATTTTCACTGTCTTTGAGGAATCAAATCCTTGATCCTTGTTTTCCTAGAAGGCAGCTAGAGCAATTCTTTGGTCTCTTGATGAACCAAAGTCAGTGATTTTGGTGAGTTAGATACCAGGAAGGAGGAAACTGAACTTGTGATCCGTCTCAGAAGTGTTTATTTAAGATACAGTCAATCTTTTCTTTTTTTAATAATTTTTATTTAAGAATTTTAATTTCAAATATGTAGCATTTATGTTGATTTAAGTATTTATTTTTAGTGGTTTAGAAATGAGCATTTTGATTGCCTGTAGGGAAGTTGCTGACCTGCAACTCTCCCTGGAGGAGAGGGAGAGGTTTAATCCAGCTGGAACGTGCCATTGGGAGTGTAGCTGGATAGATTTTGGTTTGCTTGCTATCTGCTGATCTCAATCCTTGGCTCCTCAGGGATTGCAAAAACGGGTTCAGAAAATTCTAGGTTGAAGTGTGAGTAAATACTTCAAGGAGTTGGAGTGATGGTGTAATATAACACAAGGTCAGTTACTGCTTTGGGGATAGTGTATCTAACATTGAATAAAGCTGCTGAGCTGAACTGAAGTCGTGTCTAATCATTGCTCTGTGCAACAGGTAAATCTATCCAGCTTCTTACCACAGACTTGGAAAATGGCTTTTCTACTTGTCTTTTTTTGAGCAGAAGCTTTCTGAATAGTGAGCAGACCTAATCCATACATAAACTGAGGTGTTGACAACTGGTTTGTACTTTAGTTTTTATAATGAGAAAACAGTAATTTCTGCGGTGAGCTGGTGCAGCAGTACTTGGCCATGCTGGCTCACAGGCCAGGTCTTTGATGTGAGGGCTACTGTTCAGATCTCGATCAAAATTAGAGGTGAATGATTGGTTATAAGATGGGTTCAATTTGGTGCTATTCATGCATGCCTCTTTTAACGACAGAATTGCATGAAAGATCGTGTAGAACTTGGAGCAGAAATAAAATGTGAGCCCCGCTCCTTTGTATTAATGCAAGACACGTCTTTGCCTCTTGAACAAGAGTGTTTTCTCCCGGATTTTGGATGCTTTCCCAAAGCAAAACACTGCTTCCTACCTGCTGGGAAAATTCTTGCGTCAGTATTTCGTAGTGTATAATTATAAGTGTTGCATCTTGACAGTGCTGTGGATAGTAGGTCATGTGGGATAGCTTTGCAATGTATTTTAGATACAAGAGATAACTTACTACATTTAAAACTATTTGGAATGCATTTTTTATTCATGTATGAAAATACTAAAGATACCACTCTCATCTTGTTGGCCACAAAGCAGCATAAATAAACACTTTGTCCAGTGCAGTTACTGTAGCTTGTGCAACGTATTAATGCTTTGATAGTAACAAAAACACACACAAAAACCCAAAACAAACTAACAGTCCAAACCTGGAGAGAGATTGTGAAGAAACTGGTCTGCATGTCTGTAATCACAGTGTAAGGTAAAACCTCCTCTGATTTGCTTTTAATTACGTTTTTTTCTGTGGTCTCTTAGTGTTTGCTGTTAAAACAGCTTCTTACATCAGTTGTGAAAATGGCTCCATTTTCAACCTGGGCCCCACAGCCCACTCCTCCCAGCAGAACTGCTCTTCCATATGCAGGCTGCTTTCCTGGCCTTGGAGGCTGCAGGAAAGTGGCACTAGAGGGAAAAATGTACTTACCATTTAATTTACTTTTTTTTTTTAGTGGAAACCTCTGGAAATGTTATTAATACAGAGAGAAGACTTCAAGGCTGATATTCTTTATAAAGGCTGTCACTAAATCTTAGGTCTCATTTGCCTTTTGTGACTGCTGTAGGTGTTCTCTCTTCCCACGTGGCTTCCAGGGTGCCGAGTGCATCCCGGCATGCAGCCCCTGCGACCTGCACAGCGTGGCTGAGTTAATCAGTCACTACAGGACTGCTTTGTGCTGCCTGCTTGATCACAGGAGTGCTCACCTTAGCACGTAAAGGGGGTAGTGAGTGTTTTGAGTTGCCTTATATACAGATTACTCAGGCTAGGGCAGTCTTCATGACGGGTTCAGCTTAGCAGAGAGGAACCCATGCTTTTGGACACAAGTACAGAAGCTGATTCCTTTGCTGGGAAGTCTTGCAATGGGTATAGCTTACAGTATTAGAGGGTAAGTCTATGTGTGCTCTTACTACATGGATTTATGTTTCAATGGCAGGTAAATTTCCCACCCTAGTGAATTTTGAGTAGTAGTAGCTCAGTAATTAGGTCACAGATTTCCTCAAGGTCTTGCAGAGGAAAATGCCTTGCACTGGGATAGAGATAGTAATGCAGAATTTCTTTGTAAATAATAGCTTGTGAATAATAGCATTGACTAGTTCCCCTGTCAAGAAGTAAATCTCTTTGATATTCAGTAGTATAAATTTGGCAGCCAGGTTTGGTTTATGAATGTAAAATTTGTACTGAAGTTCATGTAAAAGCATGCACTGAGATCATGCTGCTGAGAGGATATCCGCTTTTTTGCAAGTTTATTTCTGGAAAGCAGGCAGATTTTCAAGGAGGAAAAGTAACAGGAATGAAGGCTTGCTTCTGTTTTTCAGTCTTTGCATCCTGCCTCGTTGATTTATTAGTTTGTTTTGGGGAGCTGGGTAAGTTTTGGGTTGGTTTTTGTTACTGTTTTAGTTTCTGTGGGGTTTTCTTTTGCAGAGCAAGATATTGCTTGGTTACTCGTGTTAGTTTGTAACACTCTGTATTTAACACGGGTGAAGCTGAGACGTGAAAGAACTTGCAGCACAACTGGCTGGAGTCAATACCTACATGATGCTTTAATGCATTTACACAGGGCTTTGCGTAAAGGGACAATGATTAGGATGGTCCAGATGCTGAAGGATCATTCTTCCATGTTCCTGTTAATGGAACAGATAGCATAAAATATTTAGAATCCTTTTGAATTAGCCTTCTACAAGGAGAGTACTCCTAGTCTGCTCATAATAAGATATCAAACTATATATAGAAACTTTTGAAACCTGTTTGTACCTATAGCTTAATGTCTTATAAGGAGGACACACAGAAGTCTATATTAGTTGATAAAAGCATATGAGGGCTTATGATACCTCAGCCCTCATAAGATCATCATCTAGTCAGGCACATTTATAATAAAGTCACAGGACTTCTCTAAATTAATTCCTTTTCCTAGGCCAGGATCTGTGATTGGGCTTAGAGCGTTTTGAATATTTTCTTTCTGGAGTGCTTAACCTCAGGTTTCTAAAGTTGTTTCTTTTCAAGTGCTTTGTGGTTTACTGATGTTCCTCTGTTAGTGCATGGCACACTCATAAGCATATGATCACCAAAACAGCTGTTGAGTTCTAGGATAAATTTCCTCACAGCTGTCAAGATGACTGTAAGAGTTCCTCAAGCAGTGGTTTTTCAATTTAAAAATTGGCTCCAATTTTTTTCAATTTGGTAGCTTGAAAATACCAGTATAGCATAATGTTACAATTTTATCAGCAGAGCATCCATTTTTAGAATGACATCACTTCTACAATCACCTATTTCTGTTTTATGCTGCTGCTTCTTAAATCTGGAGTGTCTGGATTTATTTATCAACTGTCCATTGTAGAGGAAAACTTTGTTATGTACTACTTATATAAACTGAGCATATACAGGTCCATGGGACCTGACAGGAAATGTTCTGAGTATGCTGAGGATATTGGGTGATGTTATTGCAAGGCTGCTTTCTGTCATCTTTTGAAAGGTTATGATCACTGGGAGCAGTCCCTAATAACTGGAAACACAAATGCTGCAACCATTGTCAGAAGAATGGAGGAGGATCTGTGGGAGCACAGAGCAGTCAGCTTCACCTCAGTCCCTGGGAAGCAAGTCCTTGTATACATCATCTCCAAGCACATGGAGGGCAAGAAGTGATCAGGATCAGCTGTCATAGATTTACCAAGGGCAACTTATTTTTCTACCAACCAGATATTTTTTCCATTTGAGATGACTAGGTCTGTGAACAAGGAGAGAGCAAGGGATTGTTGCTTTACTATGGCATTCATAAGGCTTTCAACACAATCTGTTATAGTATCCTTTTAGCCAAATTGGTAAAATGTGACCTGGACAGGTAGACTTACCAGGTGGTTGAAGAACTGCCTGGACCATTGGGCTTGAAGGGTGCATAGCTAGTTGGAGTGGCAGCCAGGTGCAGGTGGTATTTCTTGGGTACTGATACTGTTCAATGCCTTCATCAGTGACGTGGGCATTGAGACAGACCACACCTTTGCCATTTTGGGGGATGATGCCAAATTTGGGAAGTGTTCACACGTTAGAGGGCAGGGCTACTGTTCAAAGGGACCTCAACACAGACAAATGGGCTGACAGAAACATCAGGAAGTTAAGTCAAGGCAAATGCCAAGTGTGCACCTGGGATGGAGCAGTCCCTGCAGTAGTACGGTCTGGGGACAGGTGGCCTGGGGAGTAACTCTGCAGAAAAGGAGTTGGGGAGGTTGACAGCAAACTCAGTATGGCAGTAACAAAAGTAGGATGACACCAGACCCTTCTCAGATCACATGCTGCATGTCCCAGAGGAAACTCTGATTAGATAGAAGAGAAAAAAAACCCCATAAGACTCACTGTGCATGGAACGGGTTGCATGGAGAGGTTGTAGAATCACTGTTGCAGATTTTCACAACTGCAAATGGACAAGAATGTGCAACCTCCTCTAACTTGGAAGTTAGCTCTGCTATAAACAGGAACTGGCCTAGATGATCTCCAGAGGTGCCTTACAACCAAATATGTTCTTTGATTCTGAGATCTCTGATTCTGATATGTTGCTCTCCTCCACTAACCTGCATATATGTGCTTTAAAACTGATCCTAGCCAGACAGCAGCAACCATTAGTTTTATTGTTCGTTCTTAGGGATTCCTAGGAATTAAATAATTAGCTTTCCAGAGTAAGACTGCTGCACATAAAATATACAGTGCTCAAGTTAAATGTCTCTTTCAACTAAAACTTACATTAGTTAGCAAAGAGGTGATCGTACTGCTCTTTCTGAAGTCTGTGCAAGCAAGTGAAGGAACAGGGCATGCTGAGTGGCTCCTATTGATGTGGGAAACTTGTGCAGTTAGAAGAAGATAAGGTCTTGACTGAAATGAGACTGTGGCTTTTGAAAGAGCCTTCCATAGTTCACTGGTTTTGGATCAGTGCAAGCTTGTAAGCAATCACGTGGCTTCTCACAAAGAAAGGGGGAACCCTTCACAGTGGGGGCATGGCCCTCTTTTGGCTTTTTTCCCGGCAATTAGTTGTGATAACTATCCCAGAGACTGGTGGTTCCCCCAGTACTACTTTGATCTCTTGTGTCTGTGTTTCTGTGGAGCAATGAGGAGCAGCTAAAGTTTTTTACTTTGATATCAGCATTAACTACCTTATTTGCTCTTGATGAAGGGAGGCTGCTGATAACTCAGGAACCAGTTGTTGGGTGTTCAAAAAATTTGCAATAATTGTACTAAAACTGTATTTATTATGTATATTAAAAATGTTTCACAGGTACAATTCTTATTTGGTAACAGAATTTTCTGCTAAAACATCTCTTAGCCATGCACCACAAAAGCATTTGTGAATGTGCAAAGGAGAGAAAAAAATATAGAAATGCTAATTTGTTTATTTTTTCTTATTAAGAGGGCATTTCCATGATGAAGCAAAGCAAATCCTTTATTCTTTTTGAGGGCAGTGGAAATTGGATCCAAATATCTTGAGTAAAAAGTGAGTGAAGCCCCTCCAGACATACAAATCAGAGGGCTGGAGCACCTCTCCTATGAAGACAGACTGAAAGAGGTGGAGTTGTTCAGCCTAGAGAAAAGAAGGCTCTGAGGAGACCTTCCAGCGGCCTCCCAGTACATAAAGGGGGCCTAAAAGAGAACTGGAGAGGGATTTTTAACAAGTGCATGTAGTGACAGAACAAGGGTGAATGCCTTTAAAATGAAAGAGTGTAAGTTTAGATTAGATATTAGAAAAAAAATTCTTTACTGTGAGGGTGGTGAAACTGAAAGAAGTTTCCTAGAGAGGTTGTGGATGCCCTATTCCTGCAAGTGTTCAAGGCCAGGTTGGATGGGGCTTGGAGCAGCCTAGTCTAGTGGATACTATCCCTGCCCATGGCAAGGGGGTTGGAACTGCATGATTTTTGAGATCCCTTCCAACCCAAACCATTCTGTGATTCTGTGAAATATCTCATTTTGACTGTGAATTAGTGTATCTGTCGTGAGCAGGCAACAGTGTCAGGGTTGCCAGTTTATGCAGTTAGAACTAACATCAAGCTTTAGCCCTCTTTGGAAGGAGCGTAGAAGGAAACATGTGAATTCAATTGGAAAAATCTCTGTAATTGTACTAGTGACCCTGAACAGACTGCAACAGTGCTGAGTTGGTATTTTAAGATTATTTTTGCATTTATATAAATCAAAGTAATCTTAATATAAATCTTGAAATAAAGGGGCAAAATGCCTAAGTTTCTTGTAAGAACTTTCCCTGTTTTGTATTGATCAAGGAATTGCTGGATGAAACTTTCAGGTGAGTAAGGGAAGAGAGAGGTCCATTGTCATAAGCACTTCCTATCTTTCTATCTGCCCTCTTTACCGTGTGTTCTATTTTTCTGCTGGCAATTCAACTTCTTGTGTAGTGGATCCATTATCATACTCCTTTTTGAAATTGCATGTGTCCATTTTAACTTTAACATGTTACATAAATTCCTTATTCATAAATTTTCTCATGTATTGGTATGGATGCTGTCAAGGAACATTTCTTTACAGACATTGGCTGAGCACTGACTACATTTATGGAAGAACATGTACTGCTGGTATAATATCATTAGGAAAGCTGTTGGTAACAGCTTATTTTCATAATGTTTACAGAATGAAGATTGTTTTGTGATTAGCCTTTATAACTTTTAAAGAGCAGCTAGAAATGTGGTGTAGACTTTATTGATCTTATGGCTTGTTTTATCCTGGAGGTCAAACTAAATAAGTAAAGTACATTGTGGGGAGTGAAAGCAGAGCAACCTTCAAGTGTTTCAGGCTGCCAGGTGGGGGGAGCTCTTGCCTTGTGTGATATGTGAGGGTATAGGTACACAGGTATCCTATTTGTGTGGTTGTCCCTGCTTTGTCATTGGGCAAAACCTCTGTACTACATGACAGTGTTATGTTCATGGACCACTGAACAATGGTTGTCTCCTCCTCTTCACAGGGTGGATCACTTATACACATTTTTTGTTCAGTGGTCACCAGAAATATATGGGAAAGATGCCAAAGAACAAGGTTTCGTAGTGGTAGAAAAGGAGGAGCTTGACATGATAGACAACTTCTTCAGTGAGCCCACTTCTAAAAGCTGGGAGGTGAGTGCTTTCCGCCTGTACATGAAGCATATGCATATCAAGTGTGTATCGTCTGTTAAGAATCTTAGCAGTTGTTCTTTTGAGGATTTTTATGGTGTTTCTTTATAACGGTTTCTGCTTCACAGAGTTCTCCTCAAGGCTTTTATCTGTCTCACAAATGTACTCCTATTCCTCCAGTCCTCCTTTCTTCTCTCCCTAGAAAGAGCAGCTAAACAACTGGGAGCTGTGCATCCAGAAATTGTGTAAACAGTTTGATCATGCGATGTTACTCTTTTGCAAAGCTATATAGCTGTATGTTGTTCGCATTTTGTAAATTCTTATTGTATTTATATGCTGCAAATAAAACCTTCAGAATGTATATTTGCACATAAACATGATCACAGACTCCTGTGTCCTGGTTGAAATGCAAATGTGTTGATGTCCCAGGCCCTTGCTTCTTGGGTGCACACAGCAATACTGTTTGAATATTGGTTCTAAGATGGATAAGTTTTATCCTTGGACTTTGGCTTTTTCATGTGGGGTCTTTGGCAATCTGTTTTAACCACTTGGCATGCATGTGCTTGTTATCTGTCTGTTTCTTCTGCATACAAAGCCTAGTTTCTAAGGGAAATAAGCTTGAACACATTTTTGATATTATATTTCTGAATGCTCAAACACTTGCTGTGCTAAGGATATGGGATAAATTTTAAAAGACAGATAAATCCCAAAGTGGGAAGTATCTTTATGGTGATTTATAAAGTGATCTGCTTATATGTCCTAAACATAAGCTTGTTTTCTTTAAATTCTACTGCCTTTATTTTGAGCATTTTTATCTTCAAAGTGTGTTGTACTGTTCAAAAATGGAGCTTGAGAGCGGGACTTATTTGCAATGCAGCAACCTCTAATCCCCAGTATTTTTACAGTTTTGTAGTTTCTTAATGTTGGTGCTTTGTGAACTGCAAGATGGGGGAAAAAATCTTGTTTTCTCAGAGCTGAGTTCAGTCATACATTGCACTAGATTTCACTGTCCAGTTATTTGCATGCCATTTTCATAAAACCAAAATGAAGGAGGAGAGCCAGTGATCCAAAGAACAGAGGTGGGAGAGATCTGACCACATTAGGAGATTCTCTCATTGTTTTATTTAAATATGTTTTGGGAACTGGAAACTGCTTCTGAAGGTGTGTCTCTTTTATTTGTAATACATTCAGGCTTTACCAATTTAAAGTAGGTCTACCAGGAAATCTCTGTTGAATAAAGTCCAAATTTGGGCATGATGATTGTGGAAGTTTCACTCTCCCTTGCGGGGAAACAGAAAGTGCAATTGTAGAGAAGCATATAAGCAATTTTATCACAGCATGCCATGACCAGTAGTTGTCTGTCATTCTTGTGGGTGAGAACTCTTGCCACTAGAGCAGGGATAGAGTGGTGGATACTGCAAAATAAACTGCTAGATGAAGAAACAGAGACAGATGCCTTTGAATATTCGAATTCTTTACTATGCCAGACCTGACCAGGAGGAACCTTTTGTAGAGGTATGTTGAACTGTGTCCCTGTTTGAGCAGTGTGGATCTGATGACAGACAGCCCTTCTGTCCTAGTAATAAATGTGCTCTGTACTTACATAGGGGGGCATTTCCACCTCAGGTAGCTGCTTTCTCAGACCTCTAAAATCTTTGAAAGATTTTGTAGATCCTGTTTCTGTAGTGGTTGATTCTTTTCATCCATTTTTGCTTTTGTGTGGTCTTTAAATATCTGATCTTGCAGATCCCTCTTTTAGCAGTTGTTGACTGAACTTCATACAAATGTGCAGTTCAGTTAGAGACTGAGTAGGTGCCCATGCAGAGAAGAGGAGGGGCTTTTTGATCTCTGGAGTCAATTTGCAATTTAAAACTGTGTTAATAGGTTTTCTATGGTTGCCTGTGTCTTTGAATTTAGTCACGTTTTTCTACAGATACTTGTTGCTGGTTGATTTACTGTGATACTCTCCCCCCACTCCTGGTGGGAGAGTATTCCTAAAAGAGTCTTCAAAAGTGGCGTTGTGTACTTTTGTTTTAAGATGAAAATTTTAAAAAAGTGTCAATTAAAAAAAAAATCTAGGAGATGAGGAGAAAAAGGCAGACCATTCACAAAGTAAAAAAAAAAAAAACAAGGATAAAAGGAGAAAACCCATTTTCTTTTAACAGTTTGTTGTGGCGGTTTGGGTTTGGCTTTTTAAAAATTATTTTAATTTTGCAGTGCAAACCCTCCCTGAAATTGACCATAAGAAAAATTTTCCAGCAAAGGATTCTCTGCTGTCTCAGAAGACCTAGGACTGGGCTGGAGGGGCAGGATGAATCTGTACACCTCTTGCAGTATCGCAGTCAGGAATACCTGTAACCCCTCAGGGTGCAGGGTCACATAACAGCGTTAGCTCTGCAAGAAGGATTTTACCCTGTGATCCTTCCCTCTTCTCTTTTCCTAACCCTGCTGTGTGCATTGGAGTGCCAGTGCCTGGGTGCCCTGCTTGGCTCCAGGCATCTGCAGATGAATGTGAGCTGGACATGCAGTGGATGTGTTGCTCACATCCCACCAGGGATGCTAGGTGTGACTAACAGGGTTTGTGACAGGCTTTGTGAACTCCTCACCGGTCCTGGTCGTCATGAAAACCCCCTTCTGTGCTTTGTAATATGGTTAAATCCACACCTGGAGTCAGTCCAGTGCATTTGCTTTCTTGCCTAGGGGGCAGGTGTGTGTAGGACCTCAGGCAAGTTCAAGCAGTGATCATAAATGTGCAGAGTAGTTATGCAAAACTTAATCTATATGTAATGTGAAAGCTGCTTTGAATCCTTTTTGGCAGGGAGGTGCATAGCAGTGTACTCTGCAGCCACATCTTGTGCTTCCTGCTCTTCTGTGGTGATATGCTCATGGAAGGAAAAGACAGTTTAAGGTTTCCTGTTTGTTTTGTAGCTAGGCCTCCTTGCTTCCACTTTTCTTTCTCATCAGCTCCATCTCTGAGTTCTTGCTGTTGCTTCCTATGGGCTGTAGTGGCATCAGGCCGCAGTTAAAGCCCCGCTGCTGGGTACTGCAGGCCTCATCCCACCTCCAGTCCTGTGTGGAGCTGAGGCTCCTGTCACTCGCAGAGCACCTCGAGCTGCACTGACGGCTTGGCAGCTTTCCAGCTGTGCCAGATGATGCCCTCTGCTAGACAGGAGGCTGAGCACCCCAGCCGCAGCTTGTTGGGAGACAGGACACCTGGACTGCTGCCACCAAGGGGTGAGGTGGTGTCCTCCTCTCTGCAATGAGCTCTAGGCACCGTGGGTGCTGCCAGCCTGGAAGCTCCTGCTCTGTCCCACGCTTGGGATCCTGCTTGCTTCTCATGACATGTGGGGTTCAGAGTTTGACCCCTGTCTTTCTCAACACCCTGTAGGCTGCTGAGACTTTTTATTAGGTGTATGGATGCGCATTCTCATTTTGTTTACAGCTTTATTAGAAAAGTTAGTGTGCCTTACCTGTAGTTGCTGGAAAGAAATCTGTGCTTTGTTTTATAAGCATGTCAATTCAAACCTGATGTTAGAAGTATTTCTATGGACTAACGTTTTAAAATATTACAGTATTACAAAGTCTTAAGCAAAGGAGTAGATAGAAGTTTCCAAAGAGCTGTTTGATCACCTCCAAGTAAGAATGTATTTTATAAAGACCTTGACTGTTTTTCTGTCACAAAGACACCTGGCCAGTTAAGATGTTCCCCATTTGGTTAAGGCTGCCTGTGCTTGATATAACCATCCCATATGGTGGTGTTGCTCCACACAATGTGACAGCTGAGGAGTAAGTTTTAAATTAATTGGTTTCAACAGAGGTTTGACAGTGTAAGGGCTATGCTTTAGGCTGGACACTTGTTCTCTTCCCTCAGATCATTACTGTAGAAGAAGCCAAACGACGAAAGAGTGTTTGCAGTTACCATGAAGAAGAAGATGATGATACTTTGCCTATCTTAAAGCATCACAGTGCTCTCCTGGAGAACATGCACATAGAGCAGGTATGGCTAGAAAAACCTCAAGTTTCCTTGTTAGATGTGGTGCTGTCTGAGTGTGGGATATTCTGCCTTCTGGAGGCAATGCCAGTGCCTTTTTTTTTTTTTTCTCTGGGAAGTACTTAGTATGTTGGAGTGACGTTGTGCAAGGTCTGGTTTGCTGCAGAACTAGATCACCTGGCGAGCTTTTTTTGAGTTGTGATATCAAGGACTGGCAACACTTTCAATGCTTTCAACAGGTGATGTGGACGCAGGCAGTTGGGCTCAGATTACATGGCCATGTGGCAGAGATGTTAAGCTGCTGCTCCCTTGACAGCCATTTTTTAATTTGAAAGGCCCTGCAGAGAGGGAATAGCCTGGGGCACCATCTGTGAGCCAACCTGTTGACTGTGTAACCATTTCCCCCTGTTCACTGGCCAGCTTGCCCGGCGCTTGCCCGCACGAGTGCAGGGATATCCGTGGCGCCTTGCGTACAGCACACTGGAGCACGGGACTAGCTTGAAGACTCTGTACCGTAAATCAGCATCTCTCGACAGTCCTGTTCTCCTTGTCATCAAGGATATGGACAACCAGGTAAGGAGTGCTTGTTCTGCAGGCTTTGGACAGAAAGGGCAACATTGTGAAAAGCAACCATTTTGAAATGCTAGACATACCATGAAGTGACATCATACCAAAATAAGACACTGGTGTTTTCTTTTGTATTTTCTACTGCCTAAACTAAACTTACAAAAGGAAAGTACTTCAGCATTAATAAAAGCTTTAGAATTGCAATGTGTGCAATAGTGCCTTTGGTAGTATCTTCCTTACGTATCTCAGTTAAGGAGCTGTCACCAACAATGTCTCTGTGGAGGTCTCATTCTTCAGTAGCTCCTAGAGGTGGCAGTCCTGTTGCCATTGTTGTCATCTGGTTTTTAACTTGCAAGATAGAAAAGATATGGAGGAGTACTTGCTTATGTGATGTACTTTACTAGTTGGTTCTTCCAACATGAAAATCAGCTCAGTTGTTCTTAGAAAGTATTTTTAAAATGTTTGGGGTTTTTTCACTTTAATTTTGCACTGTCCACAAAAGTAGTTTTATAATTTTATTCCAACAGATATTTGGAGCATATGCTACACATCCCTTCAAGTTTAGTGACCACTACTATGGCACTGGTGAAACATTCCTCTACACATTCAGTCCACATTTCAAGGTGAGTGGATGTTCACTTTCTCAAATTAAATTTTTGGGTTCCCCTTTTGAAACATTTATGAGATTTTTATGAAGACAGCATATTTGAGTTTAGCAGATGTGCCAGCTAATGCATTCATTGCTTCTATGCAATGCTTTAAGCAAAAGTGGCTGTAATTACCTTAAGTGCTGAGAAGACAGTCTGTTATGGTGAGGAGGAGAGGGTTTAAGTGGATTGAGGGTGGAAACAGGGAGGAATTAAGGAGTGGACAGTCAAGGACACCTTGGAAAACAATGATATCAACAATAGGGTATCATTTATGTGTGCTTAGGATCACATTGCCAACAAAGTAAAGATAAGAGTGATACTGAAATACCCTTTAATGCTCATGGGTTATGCATTTTTTTCATATTTAACACATTGTTCCTTTTTAACAGAATACCTGTTGTTTTAGAGGGGGAGGCAGAATTTAAAAAAAGGATTAAGGTGCTGTTACAGTCTGGTCATGGGGTGCAATATGGTTCTTTTAGATGAATACTTTGAAGGCCTTGTTCACAATTTTAAATATATAGTCATCCTTTACCTTCTACCTATTACCTCTTCCCCTTTCAAGAAAAAAGTAAAATAAAAGATAACCACACCATAAAATACCTGCTAAGAGTACGTACCCAAGAGTTTGAGACTACAAGAATCTTTACAGTCCAAATATATTTGGGTTTTTTCCCCTCTTCAGGTATTCAAATGGAGCGGAGAGAATACCTACTTTATCAATGGAGACACTAGCTCTCTGGAGCTTGGAGGTGGAGGGTGAGTGAACGTTTGGTTTTCAAATCATGTGGCCAATTTTATTTTAAGAGAGAATAGGGATGATGGAAGGTGTAAGAAAAACTTCGCAGTCAAGTGTCTGAACTTTTACTAGTAGCAAGTATGTAGTAGTCTGTGTAGTGCAGATATCTCAGCAATCTGATTTCTGTTACAGACTCTGAGCAATTTCATTTGCTTAAAGAGAGTGACTGATGTTAGCCAAGTAGCAGTGTTGTTTTTTGGTTGGGTATTTTTTTAGCTAGAAAAAAACCCAGATGTTTTGCGTAGATACGTGGCTCATTGCTGAAGAGGTTTGAAGATAATCTTTAATGGCAATTTTGCCATCAACTTCTAAGGTTTATCACATCGTCCTTATTAAGTTGTCGTTATTCTGTTGGTGCAGAGAGCAAGGAAACAGACAGTGCACAGTCAGGTTGTGAGTTTCAGAGGTCAGTGGGTATGAAATCAAGGGCTAGGGCTCTATAACTAACTAAAGGTTACTGCAGGTTGTACTGCAGGACCTCTGGGCATGGTTTGCATCAGTAGTACGTAAACTCCCTGCCTCCTCCTCCTCCTCCTAACCAGAAGGGGCTGTGGCCACATCCAGGCAGCCAGGGGAGGAACTCCAGCGTCCATGCCCTGGTGTGAGCCAGAGCTGGCAGTGCGAACAGCCAAATGGCTCGGGGGGGGCTGTGGGCCCTCTCAAGGTCCTGTGCGCTGCTCCACTCAGTGGTGCAAACAAAGCAAGGGACTGCTCCACAGCCTTCCTGGTGAGCGGTTTTCCAGGACTGAGCTCTTCGAATTTGGTCTAAGAGATCCTCAGAACTACCTAGATTTCTCCATATCATTTCTTTGTTTGTTTTTACAGCTTTCAGTATTTTTACTATTATAAATAACCCAAAATTTGTTGTGTGTTTCCTTTTTAGTGGCCGGTTTGGCTTATGGTTAGATGCAGATTTGTATCATGGGCGAAGCAATTCCTGCAGCACCTTCAATAATGACATCTTAACTAAGAAAGAAGATTTCATAATACAGGATGTAGAAGTATGGACATTTGAGTAAAATACTGACTGCCTTAAGGACTGGATCCATTAGGCACTTAAACGCTAACTAGAAGGTGCAGGCTGCCTCACAATGTTACACGCTTTTTCCTCAAGTTTGTACCAGAGCATGACTACGCAAAAAAAACCAACCAAACAACCCAAGAAAAAAGAATTGGTTTTGAGAGGCAGCAAGAGACAGAACAGTAAGAGATCGCTCTGAAGTGTTTTTTACTGCTTCTTTCAACATGCCTCCATTGAAGATATGATGCTTATGAAAACATTCATGGTGTATAAGTTGAAAACTTTTTATGTAACTGTGAAAAAAAACCCTTTGGGAAAACTGTAACTATCTAGTACATTCCATGTGTATTTATGTTAAACATACAAATGCTGACCAAAAATAAAAGGTTACTTTACCAAAATCTACAGTATACTGTTTGCCATGGAAAAGAGTCAGAAATAGGTGTACACAGCACTTAAGGGAACATGTTTTTAAAATAATTTTATTTATTGTTATTGTATAGCAGATTTTTTTGTGAATGTATTAGCTATGATTTTTTCTTTCAGTGTTTCACATCTCATTTTGATAAATAGTTGCTGTTGAGGTAGGTTTCTTATGCATTGACATTTATTCTGAATCAATTTATTTGATTTCTGAAGTTAATTTTTATATTTTTATTTTGTAAATGAGATTTTGTTTTCATTATACCCTAATTAGAGGGTTTGTTTTTTCTGGCAGAAACACCTGAGTGCATAATTCTGTTTCATTTTCTTTTCCTGAAATGAGGGAGAAAGAGGATAGTGCTTCTTACTAATTCTGATGTCACATTCCTTTAATAGATTATTATTTTGGCAGTATAGAGACACCGGGCAAACTGCCATGTGGTGTAGACTGTATCGGTTCTGTTGCAATCCACAGAATTGGGACGGCATGCTCTGAGCATCTGCCCTAACATTATTTGACTGTTTACGAAGGACATTCCTAAGAGAGAGTTGTTTTTCTGTGTAACCACCAAATGATTCAAGATAAGCCGCTCACTGTGCTTTTATGAGCATTTCTCTACAAATTGAAGAATTTGTTAAGGAGAAGATAAAATGGAGATTTACAGAAGAATGTTCTTTTCCTAACAGGCCAGGTCATGTCAGTGTAAAACTTGTTTACTTAGTAATTACATACAATACTTCTTTTCCCCCCAAAAAGGCCTTGAAGCAACAAGGTGGTTTAGGATTTGACAGGCAACTAAATATTCTTGTTGATTTTTAATGAAATGAAATTATACTCCCTGCCCCTGCCAAAGCTGAAAAGACTATATTACAAAATGAAAATTTTGGTAAAAAGGGAGAGTGTGAGAGAAGACTGGCAGTCTTCACTGTTTGCTAAGGAATTCCGCTTTGCCTCTAAGCTGTGGTTTTGTTTACACAGTCCAGGCCTAACCAACATTAGGATGCTGTCCTGCCCTTAGATTCGAATGCGTCATTGTCCTGAGAAAGGCAGGTTTTAGAAACAGTAGTGTGCATTAAAACAGTACAATCTAATTTTGGAATATTAATAACTGAGTAATACAACTCAGTTTAGTTACTGCTCTTTCCTTTTTTAATAGATTAAATAATAATAAAAAAAAAAAACAAACAAGTGCTTTTCTTTGAAAAGCATTTCTCAATCTTAATCCTGCACAGAAATTTCACTAAAAAAACAATGCTATATATGGTAAGCCTGTATCACACTGCACATGAACTTTCACACTCCCTTTCTGTGTGGTTGGTCTACTACAGCCATAAATAAAGTTATTATTGGTAATGCTTTAAAAGATTTTGGAAGTTGCTAACAGCGTAATGCTTTGAAGATACCCAGAATATCTAACACTGTTTGCTCTTTTAAATGGTGGCAGACCACTTAATAGTTAAAAAACAACAGAAAACCCCCACAACAAACAAAACTAGACCAACTAAGTTCAACATTTTACATACATTTCACTATTGCAACCTACAACTTACTCCATTATATTATATTGTCAGAGCATATCTAAACGCTGTGGTCTATATTCAAAACAGTGTTGTTCAATCAAAATTCTGTGACCCTTGAACTATGAATATTGAATATATGTAATGCAGTGCTATCACAATATTTTCAATAAAGGAATTTATGCATTCAGAAACTTGTTACAACTGCTTTCTCTTTTATTCACAAACTTTAAAACATTTTAAAGATGAGAGGATGCAGTTTAAGTTACAGGCTATGCTGACAAATACCTGCACCTCGTCATAAAAAGAATTTCAGCAATAACTGTCTTTTAGAAACATGGTTAAGGAGACTGGAGCTTTTGATTGAGTTGGTTTTGGCTTCAGGGGTTTTTTGTATGTGTATAGTATGGTATGTCCTAAAAAAGAGCTGTGTTTTGAGTTCACTCGGAGAAAGACTGACAAAGGGCTAAGAACTGATGACCAGACTGTAACCAATAAACAGTTAAACAGTTGACTTAGTAGTTTTTGCTGCTCCTCTCCGCTGTAGTGAATGACATGTATTCCCTCATCTTTTTTGACCAAGCTGTTCCTAGAAGTCATAAGTCCATGTACATCATTATTGTATGCACCATTTTCATATTTCTAAAGTGTTAATGTATTTTTATTTCTGCCCAAGGCATACGATGTCTTAAAAGTACTTGCTTCTTGAGTTTTATTGTCTTTTACTGTATACAGAAGTGGCTTTAAGAGAAAACAAACTATGATTATGTGTGAAATGGAACGAGTATACTGCCTGTGAGCCTTGCTTTGAGGGACATGCATTAATGCCTTTCATAACGTAATAGGAAAATTACAGACACTAGTAATTTTTCTCGTACGGAAAACAAAAGGTTGTTCTTGCAACATCAAGCATGTGCTTCCGTGCTACTTGGGTAAAGACTTTTGATTCGGGATGGTGCAAAAATCTGCACTCACAAAAGGACTTGTCATTATTACCCAGGTAAGTGCAGATGTTTTATTTAGTACTGGTTTCAGTGCAGGTTACTTTCAGAATCATTCTCATTTGTAAACTTTAAAGATTTTTCTGCTTCAAACAGGCAAATGAAAAGAAGCAGGTTAAGTCATTGCTAAGGAATGCCCAGCACTC